>NC_059435.1:30505874-30557576 GCF_021028975.2 Sphaerodactylus townsendi
CAATATACTACGCCTCAAAGTCCACTTATTATAAATCCTGAAATGGTTATGTATATATGTCCAAAACAATTCACAAACATATCTAGTCCTTCTTTGGAGGTTTTTAAACAGGAGTGCTTTGATTGTGTCTTCCGGCATGGCAGGGGGTTGGACTAGATGGCCCCGGTGGTTCCTTCCAACTCTATGATTTTATGAAATAGTTTATGTTGCTGTCGGATTTTTAAAGTTTCTGTACAAAGTTTTTCTCCTTTGTAATCATAATTAAAAACTGGAAAAGTAGCCTTTGGCAACAAGATAAGTTGTAAACAAGTGTGGAAGAGGCCAAAGGTTTTTTTTGGGAAGCCCTCCGGCATCTTTCAGCAGCATCATGTGGTGCAAGAGAGACCCTTGTCTTTTTTACTTACTGGGGCTTAAAACAACCTGAAGAGGGCTATTGTCTACGAGGAAAACAATGAATAGGATTTAAACTCCCCGCACCCCTTCTCCAGTATCACAGTCCCAAATCCCGCCAGGGGATGGCTGCCTTATTGGTTCTGACATTCTGGTCACAGAATTTCTGTGCTGTTTGGAGTTGAGCCCTAACAAACCTGCATGTAGAATAAAACTGGAAGCTTTTGATCTTCGGACTCTATTTCATCTTGTCCCCCAAGCAGGTAAACTGACAAGCATCACGTCTTAAAGAACTGAATCACCTAATTTTCACAGCCTTCCTCAGGCAAGCAATCCATATATTTCATTCACAGGGTAGGGATCTCAGAACGGGGCCCAAAATGGCTTTGCAGGCATCTTGCATACTTGTATTAATGGCAGGACTGCAAAGCACAGAAAAGCAAAATTATCAGAGGCAATAATGCCCCCTACTGAACTCTGAGCACTTCCCGTGCTTCCAGCAGTGCTTCATACACAGTGCCGGAAAAGCTGAACAATAGCAGTCTGAAAAGCCGTAAGTGGAAACTCTGCCAAGAAGCATCACCCTGAAGAGTGTAGGTGTGTTTAATTAAAAGTGCAAGGAATATACAAAAAAAACCGCTTCCTAAACAAACAAGATCACTTTCTCAAATTTCCATAGCTAAGACTTTATGAATGAATTTCAGTATTAAGGATGGGCAAGAACATGAAGCCTTAAAGCGCTACAATGGTATTAATTAACCCTGCCATTAACAAGCTAGTGTTAATCCTCATCAGGAAACTTGTAAGCGAGCGAGTTTTATTTGCTGTTTGGGTTGGTGGCGCATTGAAGCTTTCGGCTGTGTCAAGGTAGCTTATACATCTTCGTTAGCAGCTTGTCAAAATTCTATTACCAGCTTAGTGACTCTCCCAAGAGCTGTGGGACCCAAAGACTGCCAATACTTGCTGGGTCCCTGCATGCAACTACAGCCTGATAGGCAGAGTTGCCAAAACCACTTCCTCTTTAGAGTGCTTCCAGCTGATCAACGGTATGGATGATCATCATACAATTTGTGGCTGTTTGACTCAGGTGGTTCCATGCAATCCACACAAGGATGATGTTGATAGCTGCTAGTTTAATCAGATTAGCCAGATCAGCACAGGTGGCATCACAATCTCACACAGGGAGAGGGATACACAAAGACTGACAATAGTACTACAGACATATTATCTGGTACTTCTTCTGTAAAGTATCTTCCCCCTACCCCCAGGCACACAATTCCTGTTTAATACTGTCATTGCTCTGGGAAGCTGCCAGTTACTCGCAGCCTTATGGACGGTGATTGTTATCTGCCAGTTTACAGTGTTCAGCTGCAGACCTCTTTACTGATTGTCACCCATAAGATGACAGTTCAGAGAGCTCAGCTCTAGCACAGGGTTGCCAGCCAGCAGCTGTCGACCAGCCACAGAGGGAAAGAACAGGGGAATGATGATAGAACATCACTTCTGGTGAATACCACTGAGTTTTGCCTGAATCCTACATTAGTGACATGACACCACTTTGGGGTATTTACTGAAAGTGAGAGTGTGATGCCTGCTTTCCAGTGATTCTTTTCCCCACTGCTTCACCAAATGGCAATGGCCAATAAAGATGGCAGCCAGAACATATCCCTACTTAGTAGTGTTTTGTTTTATCCCCTGCTGCCCACGAACTTCAAATTTCAATACCCCTTGACCAAAAGTGTTAAAAATATTCTGTAACATCAGTGAAGCCGAATTAATGGCAACCCTAGGGATTGTGGTAACTAGGGCCTTATGCCTGACATGTTGCTGCCTGACTTGTAAGAATAACAGAGGTCCATTGTGATGTCAGAAGAGATCAGCAAGTGACTTGAAGAGAGGCAAACAGAGAAAACCATGTGAGCTGAGTTTTCCTGCAAAAACAGGAGGAATATTCAACAATACTCATTACTTAGTGAATAGAGAGGCCTCTAGTTCAAATATATTGTTACAAATCCCAAGCACTTTGTGTTGTCTTCCTTTCCAAAAAGGCTAGGTTCCCAACTAGCCATGCAGGGCGTTTGTTTCCTAGAAAAGGATAAATGAACAGTGTAGAAATAAAGGCACATGGGTTTCCTTTGGCTTGCAATTCCCCTTCAACTCTGCACCAATTAGTAGTACAAAAAGACAATAGTTCCACTTTGGCCCCTTTCAGGCTTTCATTTTTGCCTTCTGAACATGCATAATGGATAAGGCTGACAGGTCACAACTGTTAACCCCTGGGAGAAATTGGGGTGAGGGTTGGCATGCTGGTGCTGCACCAGCATCCTGACATCACTTCCTTTGGGAAACATCTGGAATGTACAAAAATTGTATGGTTTTATCAGTACCTGGGAAAGAGATCCCTCTGAAATCCAATGCACATACCAAAGTACCATATGCATGGGAAATATACACACGGGCGAAATGCACATAAAACGGTGCACCATACATGTTAGGACAATCACAGGTAGCTGCATGTTCCCATTACATGTTTAAAAGTGAGGGCCTGTGAAACTTTTTTAGGGGGAATCCCATCTCCCCACCCAACTCACGTTTCAGCTTGGCTGCTGCAGAGCTCTGCTGCTGCTGCAGATAGGACTGGAGGGGCTTCACACCATGGTTCCACTGTGCCATTACAGTTGTCATGGGTCGTTTCTGCATGGTCCAAATGTCCCAGGTTGAATAAGGGAAATATCCAAATTTGGCCAAGAAGTTTACATGGTTCCCGGTCCTAAAGCTGGTTTGTACTGTGATAGTTCCCTCATCCTTTTCTTTTCAAAAATCCCATGTAAACCCACTACAATGCAAACACCACGGGAGCAGAACCAGTTTATTTATTTTCCCCGTCCAGCCACCTGGTCTCCCCATCCCACTGGCCATCCCGCTGATCTCTCCACCAGACATCATGTCAGTTTTCCACTCTGCTGATCCACTGACCGTTGCAGCCCTTCTTGAAACGTTCCCCCAAGCACATTTTCTGCTCATGGTATCGACTGGGTGCCATTTCGCCTGGGTTAATCAGGAGCAAAGACCCAAAATGTCCCCATTTTCTTTTCTGTTCATGTACTGGTTGCTTGGAGTGCATAGCTAGGGAGATGTGCACTGTGGGACAAATGTTAGGGGGCATATCAAAGGGGGAGAGTCTCTTGTCTTCCACAAAAATATGAGTCTATGAGTGGGAATGTGGTGTGATACTGTGCCCCATTGTTTTATGCTGCTGCTTGCCATGTTGAGGCCTGTGCTGGGCCCTATCTAGAACTGGAAAAGGGTGAGGCTTTGTTTCCCACTGCTGCCCAGAAACAACAGTTAATCAGAATGTGAGATGCCGGGGTTTGCGCATGTGAAGATATGCTTGCAATGTAAATACAAAAGACCTGGGCTCATGTGAAACCTACTGGAGTATTTCCTCCCGATCTTCACTCATTTTCTTCACAGAAACAGGGAGCCATGCAAAGGGAGAAATCAGGATAAAATAGACCCAGATTGTAAGGTACTGATTGTAACCAGGTATAATTGTGCCGTGCAGAAACGGCCATGGATCTTGCCCCGCTGCAGGTCTGCATTGGGCTGTAAGTCAAACAGCCAGGCACTGGAATAATGCTCAAATTCAAAGATCTCATTGTATTCCTGTTTTAGTTTTTCAGAGTTCTGTGGGCTTAGATTGGAATAACTGTGCTTACAATATATATTAATGAATAGGACATTTGAGGCTTGGGTTTTTGGTCAACTAGTGTCCAAATACTAACCAGGCCCAGCGATAGATCTATCCTTTATATGCTCCAATATGTACACTGACAGTGCAATCCTAAGCACAGTTATTCCAATCTAAGCCCACAGAACTCTATTTAGGATTGCAGTGTAAGCCTCTCTCTTACGATCTAGGGGGGACCCGGGAAATTACAGGCCAGTCAGTTTGACATCTGTTCCTGGTAAATTAGTAGAATCTATCATTAAAGATAAAATTATTAAACATGTAGAAAAGCAAGACCTGCTGAGGAAGAGTCAGCATGGCTTTTGCAGAGGCAAGTCCTGTGTTACAAACTTACTAGAGTTCTTTGAGGGTGTAAACAGACATGTGGATAAGGGGGAACCAGTGGACAATGTCTACTTGGACTTCCAAAAGGCTTTTGACAAAGTTCCTCACCAGAGACTGTTGAGAAAACTCAGCAATGAAGGAATAAGAGGGGAAGTCCTCCTATGGATTAAAAACTGGTTGAGGAACAGGAAACAAAGGGTGGGTATAAATGGGAAGTTCTCACAATGGAGAGATGTAGGGAGTGGTGTCCCTCAAGGATCCGTATTGGGACCAGTGCTCTTTAACTTATTCATAAATGACCTGGAAGTAGGGGTGGGTAGTGTGGTGGCCAAGTTTGCAGATGATACCAAATTATGTAGGGTGGTGAGAACCACAAAGGATTGCGAAGAGCTCCAAGCGGACCTTGATAAATTAGGTGAGTGGGCTAAGAAATGGCAAATGCAGTTCAATGTAGCAAAATGCAAAGTGATGCACATTGGGGCAAAAAATCCAAACTTCACATACACACTACAGGGGTCAGTGCTATCAGTCACAGACCAGGAAAGGGATTTGGGCGTCTTAGTTGATAGTTCCATGGGAATGTCAACTCAATGCATGGCAGCTGTGAAAAAGGCAAACTCTATGCTAAGGATAATTAGGAAAGGAATTGAGAATAAAACTGCAAAGATGGTCATGCCCTTATATAAAGCAGTGGTGCGACCGCACTTGGAGTACTGTGTTCAGTTCTGGTCGCCACATCTCAAAAAGGATATTGAAGAAATAGAAAAAGTGCAGAACGGCAACAAGGATGATTGAGGGACTGGAGCACTTTCCTTATGAGGAGAGGCTGCAGTGTTTGGGACTCCTTAGTTTGGAGAGGAGACGTCTGAGGGGGATATGATTGAAGTCTACAAAATTATGCATGGGGTAGAAAATGTTGACAGAGAGAAATTTTTCTCTCTTTCTCGCAATACTAGAACCAGGGGGCATACACTGAAAATGCCGGGGGGAAGAATTAGGACTAATTAAAGGAAACACTTCTTCACGCAACGTGTGATTGGTGTTTGGAATATGCTGCCACAGGAGGTGGTGATGGCCACTAACCTGGATAGCTTTAAAAGGGGCTTGGACAGATTTATGGAGGAAAAATCGATCTCTGGCTACCAATCTTGATCCTTCTTGATCTGAGATTGCAAATGCTTTAGCAGACCAGGTGCTCAGGAACAGCAGCAGCAGCAGAAGGCCATTGCTTTCACATCCTGCACGTGAGCTCCCAAAGGCACCTGGTGGGCCACTGCGAGTAGCAGAGTGCTGGACTAGATGGACTCTGGTCTGATCCAGCAGGCTCTTTCTTATGTTCTTATATTCTTATGACACTTCTGAAACTGTTGCTTCAAGTTTGAGTCATTTGTCATTTTAGAAATTAAACATTGTATATGCAACTTGGAACCAGCACACTTTTCTATACATGTGCTTTTATTTTAACAATTCATTTTAACACTCCACTCAATACAAAATTTACTAAATAATTATCCTCAAAACACCACAAGGTCACCGTGCAATGAGGTTCATCACAGCTTTCCTGTTCAGTGCATCTGTAACCATGGCAACGGTGGAGCTGCCATTTACTTGGAATGGGCAAAAGAGGGAAAATGAGCACAAAGCCAGCAACATTGCCTGGTGGGGCTGTCACGTACTGGATATCTTGGGAAACATTTTTAATTACTGTGCTCACTTAATTACCACTACGGATTTTCTCTGGCGATTTGCTTTTTCCATAATCTGAGCAGCTCATTGGACATTGAGATAAATCAGCTGCTTCTTTGCCCACACTTATCCTTAATGGTGGAAATTAAAACCCATTTGAGGATTTATGCTTCGCTTTCAACATCATTTACTCTGCTGTCACATTCAGAGATGTAACAGTGCGAAAGTGTTGTGTCGTCCCTTTTGTGACTCCATGCTCAACAGTGTTAGATTTTTCCTTACTCCCTTCACCCTGAAACAGCCTTGCCAGACCATGGTGAAAACTGAATACTCCTTCCTCATTTATCATTGTTAAGTACAGCACTGAGACAACAAAGATTCTTCTTGGCAAGCACTGGATGGTCACATTGTCTTTTTTATTTTAATCACATAATCTAAGTGGTTTACACAGAAATGATTTACCCAAACTTCATCAACAATTATCTTGGTGAGGCTTGAGAAGAAACAGATGCTATTCACTCTGGGTTGCTTATTTTGTCACTCATGGACAGATGGGGTGGAAGGGAAATCAGTAATCCATCCTCCCCCCCTCCCCCAAGTAAGTGTAAACTGAACCCAGTGGTGGAGGGGGCATAGCGGGGGCGTTCCGGGACAGGGCAGGGGCAGGCAACACTGCGGCAGGGGTGCAGGGCGCGTATGCACCCCAGGCGCAGTTTCCCCTCGCTCCACCTCTGACTGAACCATTTAGACTTCAGTGGCATTGAGTAAGGAGGACTGAAGTGCCAAGTTGAGCAGATACTCTTCCACATAGTTCCTCGTGGTTGAGTATGCAGGGCACGATGGTTGGGTATAGGAGTCTATTTCTTTCCAGAGATCAGGGGAAAGGAGTAAGATAAAGGAAGTCAATAGCTGAGAATATGAATCACCTCTGTACAACATGGAGTCAGAGGAGCAGATCAAGCAACCGGTGATTGGTACTTACAGAGGTGACAGAATCAATGAGAACTTTATGGGTCCTTGATTGGAATAAAGTGTGGGATGGGGGGATAAACACAGAAAGAACCAAATTTTACAACAACCAGAATGGCTGTGGTGTTGTTACTATTGACATCAACGCTGTTGATCACAGCACACAGTGGAAGAGAAACCTTATGGTACGACTCAGTTTCTGTTCTGTTTCACCTGCTGAAAGAATCATTAAGAGGCTGCCGTTATGTAAAGAACGATGACAGTACAAATTGTCATCAGTGAATTAGAAGCAAGAAGCCATAAATTGAAGAAGCATTAAGCACTATATATTCATCTATGGTGTATGGCCTGTTTGGAGGACTTTGCCAAAATCTCGTTTGAACCTGGTGGAAGGTTTTTCACTGGGCTTTATCAAAATGAAGCACAGTGCCTCAATGGGGCATCTGTGAGATCAATATAAATTTAAAAATGGATAATGTGGAAGGTGTTAAATAGACAGATTTTTTTTTAAAAAAAGAAGCGTTAAAAAGGATTCAGTGAGATTACGGAACAGGGAGGAAAATTATTCAGGGCAGTACCACTCTGATTCTGACAGAGGGCAGTGTTTAGTTTATTTTCACACCAAAAAGACTCCTGTGTTCTATCCATGTGAAACAGGGAGAGAAAATTAAACTAAGGGTTTTAAGTCATGCAAAATTAACCCTTATTTTAATGTGAACTGTTAATGAACACATTAGTCACTGCATTCCCCCTCTGAAAAACATCAGCAGCATGGGATTTTACAGAATGCTGTCATTCCTACTACCAAAACTCAAGAGGTAATTCTCCAGAAAGTTCGGTTTACATAGAACTCATTACTCAGCTGTAAATTTTTTGTTCCCATTAAGCTGCATCTTCCAAAGATCCCAACCCTGCACAATTTAGCCAATGAAGTTTGGCCTTAAAAGGACATCAAATAAATCCCAGGCTTCATTCCTTCGGCTAGGCATACATAGCAGTGGAATAAGCAGTGCCTTGCGCTACTGGAGGTGAAGGATGAGCTTTAACTCCAGGCCCCTTGCCAGGAAATCCCTGCTCTTTCCATTACTACAAGAAACTATAAGTGCACAAGATGTTGCCTGACTGGCAGGAAGAGAACACACCAGCAACCCTCCCTACTGCAGCAGTGCCAAAGGCCCTCCATTGCACAGTTATATCCCGCTATTCTGTAACCGGAGAAAGATCTTACTTCGCATCTAAAATCTGAGGGGAGGCTAAATGCATGGCTAACCTTTTCCAGCAGCAGTGCTTTGTCTGGTTTGGTCTTACAAGTTACCTTGAACCACTTTCTTCTACTCTGGAGGGAATTATCAGTTTCTGAGAGTATTGTAACATGCTCAACTGTACCGACTTCTGTGAACAGCAAGGAACATTTTGCCACATTAGAGTTGTGAAGGCTGTGATCTGTGAGCTCTCTGCTGACATGTTATGGTGCTCATGCAAGTGGATGGCTCAGAGAGTAAAGGAAGAATCCAAAATACAATGTGCACAGTAGCCTACAGGGTAAAAAGCAAGGTCGTTTTTAAAAGGGGATTTGTTTAAATTTTTGAGGCTTCAAATAAAATGTTTGGGGGCAAAACAATGCAGAACTCCCTGGAAGAAATGTTTTATTTCCTACCTCAAATTATTTAAAAAGTTTGACAAAAAGGGCTAGAATCTGGTAAGCCAGTTGTGGAACATTGATTGCACTTACATAGTGAGAAGGAGAAGAGGAGCATTCACATGCAAGTCAACATGACCAGTTCAGGGCTGTCAAGGACAGCCATAAACATAACCCTAACCTCAGACAAAGACTCCCTCTGGGTTCCCCATCACATTTGGTCCACTTCACTTTCAATGTAACAAACACAAGATGCTTGATTAATGTAGGCTGCTACCATCAATGACCGACACTGGTAGCCATTGAGTAAACAGAGCTACCACCAGAATAGAACAGAATGTTGATATATTCTGGAGGACTAGCAGAAATAAAGACTACTGGGGTGAAAGGCACTTAACAGGGCAATCCTAAACAGAGTTATTCCCTTCCAAGTCCATTTCAGTCAGCGGGCTAAGAAAAGTGTAGTATTGCTAAAGATTGCACTGCAAATTTCTTACTAGAACAGTCTCTCTCATTGGGATCGAAGGAGAAATCACTTTCTTACTGGTGCTCTGGACTGGCCTGTGGTGGAAAGTACCATCAAGTTGCAGCTCACTTCTAGCGATTTTCAAGGGAGGAGACCTCCAGAGGTGGTTTGCCATTGCCTGCCATTACATACTGACTCTGGACTTCCTTGGTAACCTCCCATCCATGCCATTACCTGTCTAGCTTCTCAGATCTGATGAGATGGGGCTAGTCTTGGCCATCCAGGTCTGACCTGTACAGACCTTTACCAGCATCTTTTCACCCCTAGAGATTATTTAAGCAAAATACAGGATGAGGCAGAGCCTACCCTCGGTGTTTATAATACTGTGATTTTTTTAAAAAGTATTTTCACCTTTACAATGGTAACAGCAGAGCAGGGACATTGGCTTTGAATAGCAAAAATCAGTGGAGGCTAAGGGGTAAACCTCCTGTACCCTGCACATTCCCTAGGCAACCTGAGGCTGTGTACATCTGCAATTTCCATTTTTATAGTTCAACTGAGATGCAAGGTCCATCCCGTTTCCATTTGTGCCAATGTTAAATGGATCATTCTCAGTAAAAGTGCAACAATGTTCTGTGTGCTTCCAAGCCCTGTTAAAAAGAGGAGAGGGGGAAGCATTTCGACAAACCTGGAATATACAGATAAGAATTCCCATTGTTTCCATCTGGCCTTGTTTGGTCAGCTGCTGATACAAAACTGGGTTTTGACATGAGAGCTGAGTCCTTTATTCCCCCGCCTGGCTGTGAGATGCTGTGGAGTGGGGCAAGGTTGCTGTGGGGGTAGAGAGTGCTTTGCTTCATTCTGAAAGCGATACTCCCGCTGGCCATTTCGGAAACATAACTGACGGCCTCTCGGGGTTACTCGATACAGCATTACATAATCAGAGCAGTGGAAAAACTGATGTATCATAAAGGTCTGAAGGGAGAAAGCCAAGAATAAAAGTGAAAGGAGGGAGCAGCACTGCGTGGATGAGAAGAGGATTGGGGTGAAGCCGGGTTTCAGGGAAGATCAAATTAATTCCCATTCAAATCCTCTGTCGATAGACACAAAACTTGAATGTTAACCTGAGCTATCTTGTTGGTTGTCATTGATAACATTTGTTTGCATGTTGCCTTCCTATTTCAGTGCTACTTGTTTCAATGTTTAAAAAACCCTGCATCTGAGTGTTCAACAGCTAAGCTCCAGCCAAAATCAATGGAAAAATCAATGGGATGTTGACTGTCAGTAGTATCTGGGTTTTTAAAAAAAACTCTCCCTGGTTTCTTTTCGTACTGAAAGCCCTAAGAGCATTCAAGCAGTTGTGTAAAACTGATGAAATGAAAAGGAGGGGTGGGGGAGTTTGTCCTGTAAAGGGAAATGAATTCAAAAGAATTCTTATATTTCTCTAAAGGCAGCTAAGAGAATTTATGGACTCTGAAGTAACTGTGAGCACTCGACCCCCACATCTTGAAACTAATTAGCAAGCATCAGTTTTGGAATTTGATCTGGCTATAATCTTACACCAGGGTGTCCAACCTTAGCCCTCCAGATGTTCATGGACTACGAGACCCATCAGCCCCTGCCAGCAACCCCTGGTCTGAACCCTGCTGTCTGGGTCATTTGTTGTGTCTCAGTTCAGATGCTGTTACCTATATACATACATAGAATTCAACTGTGATGCTCCTTGTAATGCTGATATTCTCTTCCTCGCTTCAGATATTGGAGTGTAGAAAGTTTTCCCCCACAAATTATGGAAGGGGGCCTTCTCTGTTGTGGCACCCAATATTGCTGCGCTCTTCCTGGAAAAACCTACTTGTCTTCAACTCTTGTTTTTAACCATCTAGTGAAGATGACCCTACTGTGCTACCAAGCTTTTATGGGGATTGTTTACTGAGATTTCTGAATGGCTTTGATTATAACTCAGTGTTTCTGTTTAGTTTTTACACTGATGGATGTTGTTGTTGTTGTTGTTGTTGATTGGTTTTATATACCACCCTCTCCCCAGAGGGCTCTCGGCAGCGTACAACATTTTAAATAACAGATAGAGCACAATTTAAAACATAAACAAAATAGAAATATAAATAAGATACATATAGCTCTATCAAATTAATAACTAAAACCTGCTAAAACATACAGAGTACAGCATTCTGATATGCAAGAATTGGGTTTTTTTTATTATGAACAGTTTACATTGTGGATGTTGTGGATTTTTTGGGTTGTGTGGCTGTGTTCCAGTATTATTTTCTCCTGACGTTTTGCCTGTATCTGTGGCTAGCATCTTCAGAGGATCTCCAGCCACAGATGCAGGTGAAATGTCAGGAGAAAATAATACTGGAACACAGCCACACAACCCAGAAAACCCACAACATCCCAGTGATTCCAGCCATGAACGCCTTTGACAATTCAGTTTACATTGTATTTAGCATTATACGCCATGAACAGAGCAATTCTAAAGAGCCTTTTTAAACCCACTGACTTAGAAGAATGCAACTCAACTTAGCAGAGCATTATAAGTCTATTCTTCAATAGGCAGGCAATAAAAAAAGTTCATCAAGAAATCATATCAATGTTTGCAAGAAGCATCTCATTGAAATCCAGTCATTGTCTAGTTTGCTTAATCTTGCAGGATGGATGCTAAGCAGTATCAGACATTGCAACCATCCAGAAGGAAGGGGAATTGCTTTTGAACATACTTTTGATGACATTGTATTGACTCAGTCACTGTTCAGCTAGCTGATGACCAAAACAATCTACTCTACTATAGCATGTTAACTGGGAGAATTCTTTAAAATAAAATGTTGCATCTGAATTCTGTCACTGCTCTGCTCTTCAGGCAATTTAATGAACAGGGCGGGAAGCCTATCCTGCCAAAACCCCAAATAATGAAAAATAAATTGGACAGCATCAAAGCAAATAGCATTCTCAGATTGGTCCCTGCCATGACATTGGCATTTTTGACAGGCATTGTAAGTTGTATTTTATTTTCTAACCAGCAAGACATCATTTCCCTGTACTGATATTCTTCCTGCCTTGGCTTGAAAACATCTTTGGAAGGGTCCTTGGCTGTGTACAGGACACCCTTCACAGGAAGCCAAATGGTTTGATCTGGATGAAAATTCACAACTGGCTCTCCTCCCACCCCAGTGAAAAACAGCCAGTGTCAATCTCAAAGTAACCACAGCATGAAATGAGGATGTCATCAGTTTGATGGATGCTTTACAAATTGGCCTTCAGATGGGTTTGGAATTGCCATGATAAGTTGATCATTATACCATGATCGCTTCTTACAGTTACTGGCAGACAATGTGTCCATAAATGAAAGACTTTATACATCCCTGTGTTTATTCATGGACCACATATGTCTGGTACTTGCATTCTGTAGCCACTCCTGTTTCCAGTCCCATGTTTTGTTGCAACTAGGAATTAGATGGGTGATGGAATTAATCTTAGTTGTAATTCTTCCGATCCGGTATGTGGGGGAAAAAATGAAATGCTGGGTCCCTTCTGTCCCTTAACCCTAACCCTAATTCTTCCCTTAGGGCAGTGATGGGCAACCTTTGGAGCTTGGTGTGTCAAAATACACCAAAAAAAACCTAGCACAACTTGGGCGGTGTGTCACTTTGAGAAAAAAAATAATTTTGCGATATTTATAGTTTAAATAACAAAAATGTTTTAAGATTAGTGAGAGGGAGGGGGAATTCTTTAACTAACCTGCCTATTAGTGACTTTTTTGTTGCTGAATTTCATTGGCTAAATCTTCCATTGGTATTTTGTACACTTCAAGCCCCAGCAAGTGCTACTAACTTCATCTGTCAATCTGTTTCTTTTGTTGGTTTTGATATTATTTAACGCTGAGAATAAGGTCTCACAAAAGTACGTAGAGGGAAAAATTGTGAGTAAAGCCATTGCTATATTTTTCATGGTGCTAAAAGTGTCTGGCAATCGGTTCCAGGCACTCCAAATTTCCTGTTCGTAGTGGCCCTCCTCTTGATTCTCCAAGCAGCACCTTTCCAGATTCTCAAGCTTTGACCTCAAGTCGACAAACACCTGAGCCCAGATGCTGTCTTGAAATTCTGCAAGTTGCATCTCCAAATCATCAATTTGCATCCATTGGAAACCATTTAATTCCAAACTACTGTAGACTACTACATCAGGATATTCATTATTTTCATGGTCTGTTCTAGGCTTCTAAATTGATTAAATCTATCACTGAACTGGTTAAGTAACGAGCCTAAAACATGCTGGTACTTTATATGCAAGGGTTCCATTTCATTTTGTACAGCTGCACTGGCCTTCTCAAAATACTTTGTTACTCGAGGAAAATACTTATAAGTTTTAGTGTCTACATCTCGCTTGAAAATTTTAAGTTTGCTTTCAAAAGCTTTTATGTATCTAAACATAACGTCAATACTTTTGCCAAAACCTTGTAACTTTAAGTTCAGTTCATTAATGTGAACAGAGAGATCTGTAAAAAACCTCAGGGTGTTGACCCACTTATCATCATTGAGCTGAGGAAAGTTTTTTTATTAAATTACCCTGTTTCTCCAAAAATAAGACATTCCCCCCCCCCAAAAGACGTAGAAGAGGTTTTGCTGAAGTGCTAACTATAAAACATCCCCCAAAAGTAAGACGTAGCAAAAAATTTTGTTTGGAAGCATGCCCGTCAAACAGAACACCAGAGCATGCCAGAGTCCACCCAACAACGGTGACGGCCCTTTACCCCTTTCCCCACGCCATTGCAACGGCATTGTAACGGCGTTGTAACGGCATTGTAATGGCATTGCAACGGCGTTATCATGGTGTTATAATGCCGTTATACCGCCATTGTAACGCCGCTGTAATGCCGTTATAACACCCTTGTAACGCTGTTATAATGCCATTATAACATGGGGGAAAGGGCCGTCATCGTCGTTCAGGGGACTCTGGCCACCCTGGTATGTGGGAATAAATGAGATCCTGGGCCCCTTCCCTCCCTTAACCCTAACCCTAATTCTTCCCATAGGGTATGTGGGAAAGAACGAGATGCTGTGCCTTTTTCCTCCCTTAAACCTAACCCTAACCCTAAAGCATTATCACGGCGTTATCACGGCGTTACCACGGCGTTACCACGGCGTTATCACGGTGTTATAATGCCATTGTAGCGCCATTATAACGCCTTTATAATGCTGTTGTAACGCTGTTATAATGCCATTATTATGACATTATAATGCCGTTGTAACGCTGTTATAACGCCATTGTAACGCCGTTATAACGCCTTTAACGCCATTATAACTCCAGTATTATGCCGTTATAACATGGGGGAAAGGGCTATCGTCGTCGTTCAGGGGACTCTGGCCGCCCTGGTATGTGGGAAAAAACGAGATCCTGGGCCCCTTCCCTCCCTTAACCCTAACCCTCATTCTTCCCATAGGGTATGTGGGAAAGAATGAGATACTGTGTCTTTTTCCTCCCTTAACCCTAACCCTAATGCTGTGCCTTTTTCCTCCCGTAACCCTAACACATTATCACGGCGTTATCACGGCATTGTAACGCCATTGTAACGCTGTTGTAACACCATTATAACATGGGGGAAGGGTTGTCATGGGGGGGGGGGGTTCTGGCCGCCCTGGTATGTGGGAAAAATGAGATCCTGGGACCCTTCCCTCCCTTAACCCTAACCCTAACCTGTTATCACGGCGTTATCACGGAGTTATCACGATGTTATCACGGCGTTATAACGTCGTTGTACTGCCGTTGTACCGCCATTGTAACATTGCTATAATGCCATTATAACGCCGTTTTAGCGTGGGGGAAAGGGTCGTCATTGTCATTGAGGGGGTTCTGGCACTTACCTCCCTTAACCCTAACCCTAAATCTTCCCATAGGGTATGTGGGAAAGAATGAGATGCTGTGCCTTTTTCCTCCCTTAACCCTAATCTTATGCTGTGCCTTTTTCCTCCCTTAATCCTAACCCTAACGCGTTATCACGGCGTTATCACGGCGTTGTAATGCCGTTGTAACGCCGTTGTAATGCCGTTGTAACGTTGTTATAACGCCGTTGTAACACCGTTATAATGCCGTTATAACGCCATTGTAACGCCATTGTAATGCCATTATAACGTGGGGGAAAGGGCCATCATCGTTGTTCAGGGGACTCTGGCCGCCCTGGTATGTGGGAAAAAACGAGATCCTGGGCCCCTTCCCTCCCTTAACCCTAACCCTCGTTCTTCCCATAGGGTATGTGGGAAATAATGAGATGCTGTGTCTTTTTCCTCCCGTAACCCTAACCCTAATGCTGTGCCTTTTTCCTCCCTTAACGCTAATGCGTTATCATGGCATTATCACACCGTTATTACGGCATTATTACGGCGTTATCACGCCATAGGGTATGTGGGAAAAATGCTGTGCCTCTTTCCTCCCTTAACCATAACCCTAATTCTTCCGATCAGGTATGTGGGGAAAAATGAGATGCTAGGTCCCTTCTCTCCCTTAACTTCTCTCTCCAAAAAATCCCAGGAAGATCAAAGGAATGGTATACCTCCTTGAAATTAGTCTTGAAGACTTTGAATTTGAAACCTCAACTCAATGTTGCCAGATTCTGTGCAGTTGCTCAAGTCCACTGAGGTCCAGTTTTGATTCAATAACATGTATTTGCTTTCACACACACACACACACACACACACACACACACACACACACACACACAGTGGAAGTGTATCATTAATCTTATAACTACTCTGGTTAATGTATGTTTTATTCTGCTGGTTCATGACCATGGAAAATTATTAATTGACTGACTCGCCCCTGGCAACCCAGGTGACCTCACAATAAACGTAGCCAGGAGAAGCTCCAGTGCAGAAGTGAGCACAGAAACGTTTCCTTCTAAAGAGTTCTAGAAGAGATAGGAAGAGACCCAGGAGAACATGCTGAAGTTATATGTCCCTTAGCTTCCTCTGGTGGTTGCACTGAGGTCAGCTGTTTGGCAGTTTTGATCAAACAGTTCAGATCCTCTGAAGATGCCAGCCACAGATGCAGGCGAAACGTCAGGAGAGAATGCTGCTAGAACACGGCCATACAACCCGGAAACCACACAGCACCCAAACTGCATAGTTTTCACTTTTTTAACAAGTCCATTTACATTTGTCAATATTTGAAAATATAAACAGAAAAAAATGTTAGAAGCTAACAGTGATCACAGAAGATCAATCAACCTTGGTGTGATCTCAGCTTTACGATATGGCTTGAACGCACATAAACTATCAATCAATGGTACGTACATGCACACAATATTTTATCAGAGAAATCTGTAGAAACATTTGAAACAGAAGTATGTTGATGAGGTCAATGGCACAGCCAGTCAGAGCCTTCCATAATCAGAATTTCTCCAGTTCAAACTGAATTGTGCTGAAATCTTGCAAAACTGGCTATGCAGAGTTCAGTACAGAAAATGTTTGTCTTGAACACTGCGATGGATCTCACAGCCTTCACTTTCAGCTCTCTTCTGCTTTTTTTTGCCTCCTGATTGGATTTGTTATATTTAAGCATAACAATAAAAACATATAAACACAACACAGACAGAGAGAAGGGGCAGTAAGGGATATAGAAAAGTCTTCACCTGCTGGTGGAAGGCAATGACTGAGGGAGACAGACAATCTCCCTGGGAGCGAATTCCAAAGTTTTGGTGACATGACCAGACATCCCTTTCTTGGGATGCCACTTGCCTAGCCTCAGATGGCAGGGGCACATAAAGCAAGGCCTCTGAAGATGATCTGAGTAGGTTCGTATGGGGAAAGGCTATATAAAGTTTTTTAGGTCAATACCTGCATCTTGAATTGCAATCAGAAGTAAATTGGGAGCCAGTGTCCATGGAACAAGACTGGAAGGATGGGGTCTCTGCAATCCACTCAAGTCAACTTTCTGGTTGTGGCATTCTGTATCAACTGTATCGAGCCCTTCGGGGATGAGGCGGCTTATAAGTCGAATAAATAAATAAATAGATAGATAAATAGATAAACAAATAAATAAATAAACTGTAGCTCCCAGACCGTCTTCAAGGACAACCCAATATAGACAACATTGCAGTAATCTTATTTGGATGTTACCAAGGCAGGCACCAACATAGCAGGATCTTTCCTGCTCAGGAAGAGCCATAGTTGACTCACCTTCCAGAGCTGATGCAAAGTGCCCTGGCTATTACTGTTGTGATAGATGGCAGGACAATCAGTGGCATAGAACCCACCGGGTGGGCGGCACACGATGCCCCGTGCAGAGCAACGGCAGAAGCATGGCCGGGCTACCAAGGGGACATGGTGGGGGCATTCCGGGTTTTCCAGGGCAGGGGTGAGTGATGCCGTGGCAGGGGCACAGAGTGCGTGTGCGCCCCGGGCGCAGTTTCCCCTTGCTCCGCCTCTGAGGACAACTGAGGACAAGTTTATTAACAGCTAACAATAAGAACTATAAAGCAGTAAGTAGCTAACAGAAGCTCTCAGTCTGAACTTCTCAGGTCTCAGCACTAACTGCTTTTCCTGCTTTTTCTTAAGTCCACCCATCAATTCAAACACCTAAAGACACACATCACCACAACTGCTGCCACCTGTTTATTCAACAAGAGGCTTCATTCCAGTAGCACCTACAAACTATGAACCTGCTATTTTAGGGGGAGTGCAGCCTAGTCCAGAACAGGGTCAAACCCGCCCCCCGCCCCCCGCCCCCCGCCCCCCACGCCTCCAGTAGCACCTGTTTGTTTGAAATTAAATTGCAGCTTGTTAGTTCTCAAAGATAATGAATCTATATGTTTGTTTCCTTAAAAAAACAACCGGAAAACCACTATAACTTGATGTTATAGTTATAGTTAGCAAATAGCATAATTCTTAGTTGCGACATCTTCCTCTGTCCTTTCCTGACCTTATGAATTCCAGCGTCAGAGCTGTCGGATTGCAGGTTTAGTCATTTTAATAATCTCCTCCTAGAAGTGTTTGGCTAAGACAAATAGCAGAGATGTGTCACAATGCAAAGGAAAGCAAATCAAAACAATGGGGTTGTTCAAGGCAAAGCATCGTATTCCGAGATGCAACTCATAGAATAAATATTCAGCTAACATAACAAAGACCACAGTGGGTTCTTTTTTCTTCATTTTTTAAAACTCTATTTGCATGCATTATGTATGGGTGTTCAAGTACACCTATGATCAATTGTACAACATTGACTAAATTGTACAACACTGGCGCTGTGATACAAAGAGAATCAAAGACAACAAAACAGATACATCCATAATACTATTGTTCTGCTGTTAAATAGCACCGTAAAGATTATTGTTGCTGGCAGTACTAAATTGTCTGGGTTAGTAAGAAGAGAGTTTATGCTCAGTTGTAATCATACTCGATCTAGTCTGTGGAATGACAGAAGTAGTAGAGGTCATAAAGCCCAGGAGAAGCTTTTTTGATATGGATAGCCATCTGAAAGGACTCTGGCTTTAGGGTCAGGGAGTAATGAGAAAGCCCTGAGTGAAGCTTGCCTCCTCAAAACAACTCCGGAGACCATGGCTCACCTGGCAGTGTCAGCCATGCATTGTGCATTGTTATCTGCTGCTTTGCTAGTCTGGAACCCTCAGCAAATAAGGCCGTACCCAGAGTCTCTTTATCCCCTGATAGGGAGTCGATTTGGTGTGACGTATTCCCAAAGCAACATTTGATAGTGATACATCATCCCATTGAAATTTAAAACTCTGCGACCTGAAGTGCCTAATTTTCTCCCCTCTTTATCCATGGGGGAATCAATGGGAATAGGACCTGTAAGTAACAGGAAGGGAGCATCTCCATGACTATGGAATTAGGTAAGGCTGTTTAAGTTAATAAAAATTCTCCACTGTGGAGGTTTGACCACTGTAGAGGAAGATCAAACTCACACACCATTAGCAATTTCTTGGATGCCATTAATTAAAGGAAGGAAGGGCTATCAGCCCTGTATCAGCACCAGAGAGGACACTCATGATCAGATCCAAGGACACCTGATCCAAGAGCACATGGTCAAAGTCCAAGGTAGTACCCATTTGACCCAAATGCTATGAGTAGAGCTCAGGGCTCCACATTTGTGGAACTGGAGATGGATCTCCTACATCATCTTCAGGGGAAGGCATGGAAGTGCTCTCAGATTTGTTATCAGACTTGGAAGGATGACTACTGATGGAATCTTGACAGAGATGCGGTGAAACAACAGGGTCATCATGTTTTATCACTGAGGTTTGTTGGCTGGTTGATTGAATATGGAGAGAAGAGACGCTACATAGAAGGGGATGCACTAAAGGGTGTATGGGGGCACATACAGCTCCAAACATACACATACACTTCTGGAAGTGATGTCATCATGTTGCCAATGACAAGGAAGACATTCTGGTATTTGGGCAAAAATTCTATGGTAAAAGCTTTTTTTACCATAGAGTTTTGCCCAAATACCAAAGTGTCTTCTTGTTGTCACCTAAGTGATGACACTTCTGGAAGGGATGTCATCACACCAGTGATATTTAGGCCTGAGTCTGATTTTAAGCCTGGTAATACCCCTGTCAGTTAGCTGAATGGCACTGGAGGAGAGGGCCCAACGCAGGAGATCCCCCAGCCCCCGCAGCAGTCTGACAACCCTGTTCCTCAACCATGTTAGGTTCTGCCTGGTCTGCTTGTCTTCTGTAGAGGGTGGCTTGGCTCTGCAGGCCCTTCTTCTGAGGATTCCAAACTGGAGTCTCTGGGCTGGTAAAAGGAGATCATGACACTGCATTTTTGGCTGAGTTCAGGATGAGATATAGTTATATGTATTTCTAGCCAAATGAAAGGAAGAATATGTGAAAGAGGAAATATCCTTAACAAACATGGTTATAATAAAAGTCCTTACAAAGAAACAGGTTTTTAAAACTAATTACAAGCAGTGCTTTTTTAATTATTAAGATAGTATACTTGGCACATCATGCTGAATGGATTGACTTGGTAATTATCTATAAAGCACCCTACCAGCTAGGACTCCCTCACAGCCCTCTTCCCCTGGACAGAGAAGAAATAAACCTTCCATGTATTTATTAGTCTTATGAGCTGTCAAGTTATGAAGATTTATTCAGGCCGGCAGAGTAACCTCAAGGCTTTGCTTTATCACTTTGCTGCCTCCTCAGGAACTGCGCTGTAGGTGAAACCATGGAGCCCATAAAGCATTTTTCTATCCTAGATAAGTAAAGTAATGACAAGTAATTCATATCCATCAGGAAGAAAATGCTGCTAAACTATGCCAGCTAAAATATTAGGAGACAAGAATAAAAGACAATTCATCTGTGAGGGAAAAAGAAAGAAGAAAGAATGGAAGGGATAGGAAATGGAAGAATAAATACGGCAATAGTGTCCAGATCAACTTGGTTATATTGCCTCAGAGCAAACAATAAAGCACCAGGAAATCTTTTGCCACTAATGTATGCTGGCCAAAGTTGAAAGAAGTCCAGCTCTCTCGTATTTCCTGTATTAGTGCTTTCATGTGCTGGTCTAATTTTTCTAAAAGGCAGATATATGGAAAAGAACTGATGTTTTTGTATAAGTTTGCTCCTGCCATCCCTTTAACTGCAGTCTAAGATGTATTAAGAAAAATCTTAATGTAAAGAAAAATCTAATGTAAAGAAAAATGTAAAGAAAAATCTTCTAAAATTATAAAATGACAAATTAATTAACATGTATATGAAAGGGGAAAGTACAAGAAATACAAATGAGAGCACTGTGCTTTGAAAGATCCCGATTGTTTTTTTACTTTATTTGATCATCTTGTTGATTATGTTCGCACACATTTTCTCTCTGTTTATATATTTACATTTATTTTATATATTAACACACACAAAAGATGAACACTTACGCATCTCTGCAAAAATATAATTCCTCACACATAATCAATGCTCATGAAACAAACAATCTCCATGAGTTTATCCCATGCAGAAGGGCTATGGGTAGACTATTAGAAATCAGTAACAGAGTTACTGGTTTTTTTTTAAGTTAGACAAGAACAAGAGCTCCCTTGAACTTTCTTTACCAAGACTGTTCCTTTTTCACTGTACAATTTATCACTGATCAGCAGTAGATGCAGGACATTCCGGACCTTGCTTGATAGAGCTATTCTGAGTAAGTTACAGATAGCGCTTGCAAGGGGATCACACTGACAGGAGAACAAAGTATGTCGAGGAAATCCTGCAGAGGATCTACTCACAGAATTCCTTCCTGGCTGCTCTTTTAGCAGGATAGGACAGCTCTTCCTGAAAATTAGAGAGTATAAAGATGCTATTTCCTGTTGATTCTGGAATTTCGAGACTTTAAAGATCCACCACCACAACTGCTGCTTTTTTCAAGTTTCAAAACAGGAATGACCATTGACTTAGCCTGAACTTAATTCTGAGATAATTTGTTGTGTGTTTACTTGTTTATTAAGATAGCTGCTTCATTTCTCCCCAATGGCCTTAGAATATATTGGAATGGATCCTCCCTCTATCTTACCCCTCCACTAAGCAAAGTTTGAAGACTTCCTCCAGCCTAAAGAGCCTTCCTCCAACTTACGTGGCTCTTTCATTGGAGGAACAGCCATTTAAGTAGAAGGAAGGCTAGAGGCAGGCTCCTTGGAGGATGGTTGGATTCACCCAGTAATTGGTGTAGTTGTTATTTCCTTTTAAACCAACCACAGGCCCTCATATTAACCTTCTGTATATTCTGGTAGCTGATAGTGATGGTCCCAGGTTCACAACTGCACATCTCTGCTTAAAAGTCACCCTGTCCCATCCACACAGCTGGGCCCCCAGACATTCCCAGGAGGGCTTTCCCAGCAGTGCAGGGCACCAAGAAGGCAAAAGTCAGAAAGCTCTCCAAAGGGCCCCCATTACTTATGTCACCAAAAAGGTGGTGCAAGTCCACGAGCCGGGTGCCAGTGTTTCTGGTGGTGGAGCAGGGGTGGAAGGCAACTGCTGCTGGCTCTGCCCTGACCACACCTCCAGAATGCCCCTGAGATGCCAGTGCAGGCAACAGGGGCACAGGAAAACTGGTGTGGTCCAGGCACAGGAAAACTGGTGCGCCCAGCTGTTTCAGTGGGTCACTGCACCCATCCACCAGCGGATCCACCCCCCTGCCAGGGCAAATCTGCCAGCATAGGACTGTGCCACCTCCAGTGCAGGATTTGCCCCCCCCCCCCGGATGGGGCGGTAACAAAGCTCAGGTTGCTGGGCCGGGAAAGTCCTTGTGATAGTGGAGAACTGCTGTCAGTCAAACCACACTGGGCTAGATACACCAGTGATCTGTCTCTGTTTAAAGTTGCATCATAGACTGAATAAGTTCAATCGTTGTTATTATTATGACAAGGGCAAATATAAATAAAAGAGAAATCACAGTATCTGGTAGCTGGGAATATTTTTGGGGAGTGGGTGTCATCCCATGACAGAGTCTTCAAATTACTCCTCTATTTTCCTGATGCTGGCAGCCAAGAAAAGCATTAGCAAAGGCTTTGCAAGTGTATCCAGTGTACTGGATGCATGTTCATGCGCTCACTGTGCAGACTAAAGGAGCCGAATAAATGGGCCTTGAAGGATATAGCTCTGTTTTGGATTGCGTTGTCAACATTAAAATATTAAATACTGAAATATAAGATTGTTCCATAAATCCGAGCCTGCTACAATGCTTTCTCGAGCATCATGTTTGTTAGCTACTGCTGACACTGAAACCTTTGCTCCCTTTTGATACTCAGTTTGTTTGTGTTTTGCTATGACAACTGCACATAGCATGACCTAGCTAAAACATAGTCAATTTACTCCTATCTTCCATCTCTGGGGCCTGACTCACTCAGTAAAAAATCAGAGCTGATCCCAGAGACTGGCACAGTGAGATGCTTGTCATAGGCACATCTCCTACATCACAAGTGCCTCTAGAATGATATCTCGTTTCCTGGAGAGAGTTTGTGATAATTATGTTCTACTTCCTCTAGTCAATTGTTTTTCCAGGAAATGGGAGACCACCTCAAAGGCCCCTGGTGGTTGGATATAGCCCTGCAAATAAGTTTCTCTGTACTGAACATCTTTCCACCCTACCTTGTGTCCTCAACCACACTCTGTATTAAAAAAGTAAACTGCGGCATGTGTTCTGTGTGGAGGCATTTGAACAGGTATGCCAAACTTAGCACACTCCAAAAAATATAGCTCTGAAACAAGTCCAGCTGTTTTTATCCTCTTTTGTCCATGCACACAGAACATACCAAATGAAGCAGGAAAAAAACAGAAATAACCCAGTGCTGTTTGGGTACAGAAAAATAGCCTCAGGAGGGGGGAGGCAAGAGGCTTCCCCCCCCCTCCGGAACATTCCAAGCCCATTGGGCTCTCCTTTGGTTTAAAGCAATGGCCCTCAGCAGCTATGTAGGAATAGAGAACCCAATTCATTAAACGACAATATTTAATTGCCTCCGTTTCCCTCCCTCCCTCCTGTTGCCAGAGAACCCTGCATAATGGGAGAAAACAGTCCTCGAATCCTTAAAATGGCAGCCCCGAACATTACCAGATATTCCAAAATAGTTTCAGAATTTTTCAGGAATCAGTATTTGGATGGATTCCCAAATACCTTTTCAAATGACCAGAATATACTAAAAAAAAAATACTGATCAGTTATTTTACAGGTAGGGTTGCCAGGTAGCTTTAGGTGGTGGCTGGAGATCTCCCCAGGACACAGAGATCCGTTCACCTGGAAAAATGGCTGCTTTGGACAGTACTCTATGGTATTATATGCCATTGAAGTCCCTCCCTCCCCAATCTCCACCCTTCTCAGGCTCCAGCTCCAAAATCGCCAGGTGCTTCCAAACATGGAGTTGGCAATGCTGTTTACAGGTATAGCTTTGTAGTAGAAATATCTGGGTGCACATCCCTGTTTCTAGCCAAGCAGCCCCTGCTGGCTGTGTATCCCCTCAAAGACATTGGGAATCAGAGAACTCAGGAACCTCAGGGTCTGCCAGGGCTTTGACCTCTGTGGGATCAGCCACCACGGCATCCTCATCCTCCAAGGAGAACTTATTAAACCCAACCCTGACAGCTGTTTTCTCCTGATTAGAAGAAAATCTAATCAAGAAAATAATTCAGGAAGCTAAGGGATATTTTATTTTCTGAGGCTGCTTTGCATTCTCATTACTCAGATCATGTTGCACACTTTGAAACATGGAGATTTAAATTCCTTCTAAAATTCTTAGTTTTTTTTATTTTAAAAAATTCTAATATGGCAACCCTGATTGTTGTTAATATCCATGCAAATGTCCAATCCTTTATTGAATCCTGCTAAGCTGCTTGCCTTATTGATATCCTCTGGTGAGTTGTATGCAAAGTGGCATTTCCTCTAATCCGTTTAAAGCTGACTGTTGCCTTTCAGTTTCATTGATTGCCTTTATGTTCTTAGACTGACAGGTAGATGAACAGACAGCCTTTGTGAAACAGGAAAATGAAGAGTGTTGGAATGAATTTCAATGTTTTAAAATATATTTTTTGTTGGGGGAGGGAAGCATACCAGACCAATAAATAAACAACAAGCCACTGAGCTTTCCCCTCACTAGTTGTTAAATGCAATGATACCCACTCTGTGAGGGGCACACTGGTGTGCCACAAGAAGGGGCGAGCTATGCCTTGGAAACCATTTTGAGTGCATGACAGAAGGTAGTATATAGATAACAAACACTGCCTATCTGAATGCTAGAAACACTATGAAAAAGTCCAATAAGGGATTACAGACCTGATTTCAAGAAGGGGCAAGTTGCTAACGTTCTAATAAAAATCAAACCAATTTCTTATGTTCAAACCTGTGAAGATATACTGTGGAACAGAAAAAGGAGCAGCTGTAAACATGAATTTTGAAGAAAGAAAGAAAGAAAGAAAGAAAGAAAGAAAGAAAGAAAGAAAGAAAGAAAGAAAGAAAGAAAGAAAGAAAGAAAGAAAAGAAAGAAAGAAAGAAAGAAAAGAAAGAAAGAAAGAAAGAAAGAAAGAAAGAAAGAAAGAAAGAAAGAAAGAAAGAAAGAAAGAAAGAAAGAAAGAAAGAAAGAAAGAAAGAAAGAAAATCCTTTCATGTACCTATGAAACCACCAAGAAAAATCTTTTGAGTTTTCTGGCATTGTTATAGCAAATATTATAGTGTCATGGGTACAAGTTTGAGTGTGCTGGTATCCCTTTTTGCAAATACACATTTGCTATAAGGCTCACATTTGCTGGCGTTTGAAGGTCAGCCACTCACTCTGTTGTGGGACAAAGGGCTTCCTATTTTCTTTGGATGCGCACAATGGAAAATACTAGCTTGCAGAGAAAAACAAATGTTATGAGGATATGATCCAGAGCTACTGAAGCATTCCAGGAACTCTCAACAGAGAAGTATGCTCAGCACAGGGGAGAAATATGCAAGTCAGGGCCAGGGTATCTAAAGGGACCCATGTGAGTGGGCCTGTGTTCTGAGCTGGGAATAGTCACTGTTGCAGCAGGTCACCTCATCCCACTTCACTGAATATGAACGGAGAAGGCTAAACTTCTGCTGCAGCCAGGGGAAGCCTCCGAAAATATTCCAGAATAGATTTCTTTCTTTAAGCACAGATTCTGTTCAAGCAAAAGCTTTCCATAGCTGTCACGATCTGCCCAAGGGCAGGCACCAGTTCCAAATGATAGGGACCCGTAGGTCATCTGTCACTTCTGAGGTCAGTCAGATTCTCTGTGGATTATCAAGCGGCCGAAGCCTTTCATATGCATATCTCAGCAACATTACAAATGCGCTGAAGGGCCATACTGTTGCATAGGAAGCTACTTTACGGTGACATACAGCAATGTTATGCAGAGTTACTCCAGACTAAGTCCTTTGATTTCTATAGGAATAACTGGGCATAGAATTTCAATGTCAGACCACCGCCCTGTCTATCTTGGAGCCATTTATGCTATGTGGCAGCAGTTTCCCCAGATCTCAGGAAGAGATCAGGTTTTTACACACTTGCTTCCAGAAGATGGAAGATTGCAGGAATCAAAGCCTTGTACATGTGAAATAGCAGGGAATAGGTACTTTCTGTATTATTATTCCCATACTGCAGATGGGGGCAGCAGCAACTGAGTCTGAGAAAACTGTGGCTTGCACAAGACTACTCAGAAAGTTTGTGCCTGATGTGACATGCAGGAGATATGCTGCCAGGCATCCAGTTTCACTGTAATCCCCGACACAGTTTGCAAAAACCAATAGGTCGGCCTGAGCATATTTCTACAAGGCAAAGTTAGATTGAAATCAATTAAAAGTAAAGAAGTATTACCAGTGTTAAACTGGATAAGTTAAGTAACTGCAGGCAAAGCATAATTATTGTAATTGTCAAAGATTATTCATTTATGTATTTATTTGCTTCTATGGAGTAATTCGTAACTGATGATATGCTAACTGCATGATTTTTAAAAAATCTGTTAACAAACGATCAATGCCACTTAACGTTATTTCTGGCAGCCTGACAAAACTATGGAGAAAGAACTAAGGATTACCCCTTGTAAAACTATTTTTCTTCTTTGAAGTATCCTTATAAATAGCAGAGGAAATCACTATACCCAAAGAAAATGATAGGAAGGAGAGCCTTTAGACTAACTTGGTACTCTGAAATTATACCTGTCAAGAAAAATATCAGCTGGTTAAACTGTCATGGCTTCACCCTACCCCCAACTCTAGCACTTTAGGTTTTGTGGAGCTGCTTTGAATATTGTGTTAGAAACTTGCATTATTGCCTTTGTATATCCAATCTTTCCTCCAAAAAGTTCAGGACACACACTTCTTCCACCCCTTGCCATTTTATCTTCACAACAATCTTACTAGGCACGTTAGAGAAAGTATGTGTGCGTGTGCTATGTGCCATCAAGTTGCCTCTTCCTTATGGTGACAATAAAACCCTCCAAAATGTCCCATTGTTAACTGTCTTGCTCAGGTCTTACAAACTGTGGGCCATGGTTCCCATGATAGAGTCAACTCATCTCATGTTGGGTCTTCCTCTTTTCCTGCTACCTTCAACTTTTCCTAGCCTTATAGTCTTTTTATAGTGAGTCTTGTCTTCTCATAATGTGACCAAAGTATGATAGCCTCATTTTAACCTTATAGGGACTAATCAAACTTAGGTGCTGTGTGGTTTCCGGGCTGTATGGCCGTGTTCTAGCAGCATTCTCTCCTGACGTTTCGCCTGCATCTGTGGCTGGCATCTTCAGAGGATCTGCAGGCGAAACGTCAGGAGAGAATGCTGCTAGAACACAGCCATACAGCCCGGAAACCACACAGCACCCAAGTGATTCCGGCCGTGAAAGCCTTCGACAATACATTAATCAGGCTTAATTAGCTTATAGGGACTATTTAGGCTTAATTTGATCTAGAATCCACTGGTAGTCCACGGTATCCATAAATCTTTCCTCAGCATCACATTTGAAATGAGAATTCCTCTCTGCTTTCTTCACTGCCCAGCTTTCCCACCCATACATAGTAATGGGGAATATTATGGTATGGATTATCTTGATCTTGATCAGCAGTAATATATCCTTACACATCAGAACCTTTTCTAGCTCCTTCATGGCGCCACCCCCACCCCCACCCCCACCCCCACCCCCCAGTTTCAGTCTCCTCCTGATTTCTCGATTGCAGTCACAGGCATATCTGTAGAAAGTGGCACCCGGGGCAAACAGGCACACAAAATCCAAGAGAAAGATGCAGCAGGGCAGAACAGGGACAGGAATATGACTTCCTGTGTCACACCCCTCACTCAGGATGGCATACATTCATTTTTATGCATGAAGAAAATGTATAGTGGTGCAGTGGACACCAGCTATAGGTCATGGCTTCCATGATTGTGTCAATTCATCTCATGTTGGACCTTCCTCTTTTCCTACTACCTTCAACTCTACCTATAAAAAGCCCTATAAGAAGGCATTCTGCCTCACACACTAGATTCGTTTTCCTGCTGATGAGTGATGTTCACCATGAGCCTCACAGCTTGTGTCCCTCTTAATTGAATGCACCCTCCCTTTAATCTGTCAACTGTACCTTGGTTTTCATATAGTGACAGATTAAAATAAACAAAATTTAAAGTGTGAGTGTGGAGGAAGGGAACAGAGGGAACCCACTCACACTTTTTGCTATTCATCTTTCAGCACAAGGAGTAGCACATCATATCACCTTCTCAAACAGTGGTAGGGTAGCTGTCTGGGGCCATCTAAGGATGGTGACAAAAAAACTCCCACAAAAAATAAGAAACAGGATCAGAGCTCTTTTTTCAAAACAAGGGCAAAATTTACCATCTTGGGTCATCTAGGGATGGTGACCAAAAAAGGGCTCTTTTTCAAAACAAGGGCAAATTTTACTTATGCTAATTTGTATTCTTGGATGCCAGACAAAATTACTATAAATAGAAATACAATTCACTATAGTGCCAGCAAAGTCTGGGATAGCAGAACTCAGCTTCCTGAATGACCACCTGTCACTCAAACTTTCACAAAAAGTTCCAGTCCAAAACAACAACCAACCCATAGCCTTTTTTTTTAACTAGAGAGAAGCAGTACATCTCAGGCAACAAGCCACATCATGCACACACAAAAAGGACTGTCCTCTGAAAAAGTAGACATCCAGTCACCCTGCATGGTGTACATTTGTTGCTGTGTTCATGCAGGACAGCACCTCTCCTTCCCTCCTCTTTGTTTGCCAGAACACCAATGACTTTGCAGATAAATGCTGCTGCACTTTGGGGCAATATGGGACTTTATCATTGCTGAAGAGGGTCTCACACACACTGACTTCACTAACATAGGATCCCTCACACCAATACACACCTAATGAATATGGATTAGCCATGCTACAAAATATATTATTTCATTTATTGATATACTCTGATCAGCCAAAGCGCTCAAATGACACACACAAAAACCATAAGTGACTTGGCATTTCACTAGACCCTGCCATCTGTTAGATCCCTCCAGAGAAAGGTCATCTGTGTTTGTTTTGGTTGCAATGCTCTTCAGGAAGAAAAACCTTTGCCAAATAGAAATATAGAACCCAAATGTTGGTAGCTATCTGCAATCAAAGGGCTGGGAGCTGTAGACGCATCTCCATTATGACAACATGGACAGCTCCAGCGGGAGGGTTGCAAGCTCACTCCCCATATGGGACATCCCTGGAGATGTGGGGATGGAACTTGGAGAGGGTGATTTTTGGGGAAGGGAGGGTCCTCAGTGGAACTGGGCTCTGTCCCCTGCAGAGCAGTGATCCTTCCGGATCCCATTCCCTCCCGTCCCCCCAGTTACTTGTGTGGTTTGCAGTCTCTTTTGTGGGTGATGATAAAGTCAAGGAATAGAAAATCTTGAACAATTTCAAGTTCTTCATTGTCAGCCTTAAAGTTGCGTACTGCCTCAGTTGTCATTACTTTTGTTTTGCTGATGTGCAGCTGTAATCCTGCTTTGGCCTTTTCCACTGTTATCTTCATCATCAGCCATTTCACATCGTCACTATTTTCTGCTGGTAATGTGATGTCATCTGCATATCTCAAATTGTTTATGTTCCTTCTACCAATTTTCACTCCTCCTTCATATACATTGGCTTTACTGAAAATTTTCAGGCTTTTAAAATCTTAACTTGAAATTTACTTGAAATTTACTGAATTGAAAAAAATGTGCTGACCTCTACTGTCTCAGCTGTGACCATTCTGCCTTGGATGGCTGTGGCTAAATATATAGCGTACACATATCTTGACAGACAGCAAAATTATTTCTTTCAAATCAAAGGCAGGATTACCATTCCAAAGGTGAGACTTTGTTTTCAATCCAGCATATGAAAATCTCACTTAAATAAAAAAGCCAGCATTCTAAGTCCAACATGTTAAGGTCACTTTCAAAAATGACACAAATAGTTTTTGCATATCCTTTATTCTGTAAAATTAAAATGTAAGACCTAACACTAGAAAGCATATGCAGTTTTACAGCGACTTTCTGTCTTCCCGCCTCTACTAAACATTACCCATATTCAAAAGTGATACTATCCTGTCTGAAAGTAGTCCTTAGCATCACTTTTGAAAATGTCCTATGCGCTAGCTAATTGTTTAGACTGTAGACCCAGTGGATTCAAGGTTCAGGAAAAGAGATTCCACCTAAACAGACAGTAAAGACTAGTCAACAGTGGAATACACTGCCTTGGAGAGTGGTAGAGTCTCCTTTGGAGGTTTTTAAATAGGTTTTTTAACAGAGGCCCTCTGTCAAGGGTGCTTTGATTGTGTAATCCTGCATGGCAGGAGATTGGACTTGATGGCCCTTGTGGTCTCTTCCAACTCTATGTTTCTATGACACTATTTATTCACATTTATATCCATCCTTTATGGCAGGTCGGGGCAACCAAGGCCTTCCAGTAGGCTCTAAAGCAAAAATTGTTCAGTAATTGTTCAGGAGCAGCAGTGGCGTAGGAGGTTAAGAGCTCATGTATCTAATCTGGAGGAACCGGGTTTGATTCCCAGCTCTGCCGCCTGAGCTGTGGAGGCTTATCTGGGGAATTCAGATTAGCCTGTACACTCCCACACATGCCAGATGGGTGACCTTGGGCTAGTCACAGCTTCTCGGAGCTCTCTCAGCCCCACTTACCTCACAGGGTGTTTGTTGTGAGGGGGAAAGGGCAAGGAGATTGTAAGCCCCTTTGAGTCTCCTGCAGGAGAGAAAGGGGGGATATAAATCCAAAATCTTCTTCTTCTTATACAGTCCAGATTCGCATAGCAGAGTCAGTGCAGTGTAACAATTAGAGTTTTGGACTAGGATCTGGGTGACTTCAATTCGAATCCCTACTCTGTCATGGATGTTTGCTGGGTGACCTTGGGCTGGGTGACCTCTCAGCCCAACCCACATCACAGGATTGTTGTGAGAATGAAACAGTGAAGAAGAGAATGAAGAAGCCACTTTACTTCCCCTCTGTGAGAAAAAATGGGAATAAATGAAATAAATACAATGAATAAATTTACAGCAAAGAGGTCATGGGAAAGTGGAGTGCCCTTATTGTTTTTGTTATTCACATAGGCAAGCTGAATAGTGTCTACACTCACATTCAATTCCACTCGACATAGTTTGTTTCATTTTAAAACAAACATCCTATTTCTTGTTGGCAGGTGGTAGCTAAGGACCAGAAGCATAACTACCAAGTAGCTAAGGACTTAATCTTTTGCTGATGATAAATATAGTGCTGGAGACTGAGCAGAGACTAATTTGACAGATTACAATGGTACTGCAAGAAACACGTGCAGGAAAAGCTCTACCAAGTGTCATTTTCATGTCATCTTTCATTTGCAGTCTATGAACAAATAAATATGTGCCTGCTAATTCAAATTTTTAACTCCAATTCACCATCTGCTTGAGAGGCAATATAAATAGCAGTGTGGCAAGGTTCACACATCTCTGAATCCAGTTCTAAACAATTTAGAACACCCTGACATCCAGAAAACATTGAAAAGTCGATCTCAAGCAAACAACAAAAGGAGGGAAGCAGCTGCAATTGGATGGCCAGATACTTTTAATCCTGAGCATGGCAATCATATTATCATTGCATAGCTAGGGCCTGCAGGCTCCAGAGCCTACAAATTATAAACACTAATCCTCGCTTTCCTTATGCCGTCAGCAATTCCTGAAACACAGGTGTGTTGGCCATCGCACTTCTCTGTTCTTTGATACTCCAGAAGTAATAATTTCTATTCAGCAGTGTATCTTGGGCAGGGATGTTTGAAGGTCACTCAGTTGGGCTCCTGGTTTGTCCATCAGTGGTAAAGAGGAAGCTGATCTTTCATTGACAGTTTCAGCTGTTTGTGAAGAATTTGATCAGCAATATTTCACACAGGTGCTGTTCTCAGGTTCCCCTACCAACCTGCTGCTCGGCAGCCAATCAGATAAATCAACAATGAGGAAATTAACCAGTCAGCCAGTAACATTAATTAGAAATTCTACTTTGGGGGAAAAGTTTCATCACTTGTCATTCATTTAAGTTTGATATTGTTTCACACATGCACACTTTTATTCAACTTTAGGGGTGTCAGTCTACCCCTTGCATCATTTTATTACTTGTTCCAACCATTCACCACCCTCAGGGAGAATTGATTCCACTACAGATACAAGAACAGTTTTGCAAGGCAAAAGGAAATAAAGCAGAAGCAGCGTAGTGACTGCACAGTCGCAATGCCGATTGCAGTAAACCAACTGAGGCTGATTGCAGTGAACCAAATAGCTTGAGTGCAAAATGTACATTGTTGGACATGTCTGACGTGAAATTTTCAGCAACCTTAATCTTGGATCATCATTTCAGCAGGGCAGACTGTGCTTTCATTACTACCCTATCATACAGATCAGAGGGGGATTAAAAGTAGGCTGACAGGGTATAAGTGGTTTGGACCAGTATTCCTTTAACTAGTCATTTAAGCTCTCTCCCATCCCCCGATGTCTAGTGCAGACATGTTCATCCATATGTGTGGCCTCCCATCCAAGAAAGTTACCGCTGTAGACAGTACAAATGGGCTAGAAACTCAAGAAGAATTTCTGAATGTTTCTGTCAACCTTTTCTCTGGAACTCATGATCACCACTCTGAGCCCCAGGCAGGAAGATGGAGCCCATTAATAGGGCACCCAAACCCACAGTCTGAACTTATCAGTGCATGCTTCGTTAAAAATAAAAATCTTACATTCCTCCACCCACATACTTCATACCGTGCCCAAAAACCTGAGCAATTAATTACAGCACTGAAAACAGTTTCTCTCAGATAGATCTCGGTGAAGCAGCTGGATTTTGAAATAAAGATTAGCCATCATATTCTTTAAAAAGGACAGTCTTTTGAGAACTGAGGCACCTATGGTGGAGTCGTCTGTTTCAGCTTACAATGCTCATGAAATAAAACTTATTATGTGCAAACGTGAATGCCCTCCAACTCTTGACCTCTAGTTGTGTGTTGGGAATAGAGTGCCTCAAAGTACCTGATTACGCTGCAACAGAGGAAAAGATGCACCAGTTCTTAGGGTCAACAGCAGTGAGAGTTCTGCTAGCTCAGCCTGCTTAGTTTCTCAGTAAGTAAACTGAATTACAGTCTATCAAGACCCTTGGAGAAAGGGCATTTGATGGCTGCTGTGTGGAGCATGAACCCAGATAAGAAGCGCTACTGAGTTTCTTGTTTGGGTTATCAAAGATCCCATGCTCTCTCAAGAATTAGCAGTTCAAAGCCTGAAAACAAATGTAATCAGACACCCAGAAATTCTTGACTCAGTACCAGCTTTATTCGGAACAGGATTAGATATAAGCTTTACCAGAGTAATAACAGCAACATGGACTTTCTCTGTTTAAACATACCAACAGGGTGCCAAGTACAGCCTCTTATCCGTCTGCCTCCTTCTGCAATCAGTTTGAACCTAGAACAAATGTCCTCAAGGAATGCAGCACCTTAAGAATAAACCAAACCTCATTCATGGTGTGCTTTTGGCTGCCAATAGTACATTCCTCTAGTCTAGGGACATGTCTTTACCTCCCAAAACAGGCCGATCTCACCCTTGCTAAAGTTATCCTATCAACTGGGAGTAGAATGACCAACGCCGGAATGAGAAATTCCTGGAGACTTGGTTATGGAGTCTGGACAAGGTGGGGTTTGGGGAGAAGAGGGACCCCAGTGGGATATGCCTTACAATCTACCCACCATAGCAACCACTGTTTCCGGGGGAACTGATCGGTTGTAATTCTGCAAGATCTGCAGGTCCTACACAGGGGCTGGCAACCCTACCTTGGAAAGTTTTTCTCTACTCACTACAAATGTGTTTCAGCTGTTGGTTCTTGGTAGTGGAAAGCAATTCCAGTTTATCCATTGTGAAATCTGCAGGAGTTCTAGGTCTGTGTTCCCAGCATCAGGCATATTTCCACAGAAAACCTGTCACCTCAACTACTGCTAACTGCCCATTCATAGATTCAATAAGGTGTTAAAAACTCACTTTGAATGCATGTAACTACCTTGGACCAAGTAAGACGAAGCTATCATTCCAGGTCAGAGAAGAAAATAAGGCTGTACCATTAAGTAAGAAGAGAAAAAAGGAGAAACAAGTTTATTTAATACTTTAGATCCCGACCTGTTTCCCAATGAGCTTCATCAGAGGATCTCAATCAAAAATTTCTCTAACTGCCCACCAAACCACATCTTCATTTTAACGCAGGAACAGACAGAGTTAGACATTCCTTGCACAAAGTATTAAATATAGATTGCATTTATGAATAAGACATAAAGGGCCATTTTTCATTCTGTTCTCTTAAAATTCAGATTACATCTCATCTTCCCAAAATACTACTTTTTAATTATCAGGGTACTAAATTTAGCTTTGTTATTAAATGACTGCTGCAGAAGGGCAGTCATCAAAAACTTGTTGAACATTGTGCTTTTGGACTCAGCTGCCTCAGAGCTTCTGATATGGAATAAGCCTCATTGCACATTCTTATATAATCCATGTTTACAGAATACGAATCACTGCCTTTGCTAGTGACAGGGTTAGACAGCACTTCAATCTTGTAATAGCCACTATGCATTCCTTTTCCTGGTGTATCCCTAGGGGCACAAACAGACGTGACAAAGATCATAGATTTCTGTCCTTCGGCAAAGGGCAAATTGCATGTGTGTTGAGCCACAGGATCAGGGCCACATAGTGAGGAGATAGGAAATTTAACCCTGCTCGGTTTAATTAACTGTCCTTTGTACTATCCTTAGCTAAGGTTAAAAGGACATATCCTCCTTCTTTTACAAGCCTGAGAGATAAGCAAAATTGACAGGGTGCAGAAGTGTTAGAACTCCTTCCCTACCTCCAAGTAGTCCCCATTAGGTCTCATACAAGAGCAGTTTGCCTATTACATAGAAGGAGATCCATGATCTTTGGCACATCTGTCCATGACTGAGGTGTTGGCACATGCTACATTTAAAAACGTTACATACAACAGCATCCAGTGTAGGTCTGCAACATATACCATACAGGTTTGGCTACATCTCCTTTATATTCCATAGCAAACTAGCTTTTAAGACATAAAACAACTCTTAGTTATTGTTGCAGAGATGGCTTCAGTGCTCAGTATACCTTTAGGGATATGTTGATGATATATTTTGGATCTAAGAAAACAAAACACTCCAGCCTTTTGAAAACCTTTGCTTAAGAAAGCATCTTAAAAGAGACTGCATGGAAGCTAGATATCTCTATGTGCGTTTCTGGTGTGCATAGCTTCCAAGAGGAAAGTGTTTTCTTTGTTGCGCTTTATTTTTTTTCCTAAGCAGTATATACTATCGTCACATCCTTCAACATTTCACAGATGAAACCTGGAATATGCATACAAAACTGCTAAACCCTATAATAACTTTTTGCTGAAGGCTACACTTCACGTGGTCATGATCTACTCCACCCGAGATCTTCTTGCAGCACTTTAAATACAAAAAATTATATATGATTGTTAAAGATATGTTAGGAAAAGATGGCTGTTCTACAGTGTTTTAGGGAAGCTCACCTTTCCCCCAGCATCTCCCAGGATTCAGCTCATATCCTGCTTGCCAATTGCAAACAGGAAGCCAATTTTTCAACTGTTTGTTGACACATTTGCAGTTGTTACAGCCAGTTGCTCTATTGTATTCTTTCTTTTTAATTTTATACATTATCTGAATTACAGAAGACATGGGGATACAAAAGAGAAATCAAGACTGTTTTATACAACAAATTAAAAAAATACACCTTAATGGTTTCTTTCGGCACCATAGAGTTTTTGTGCATGAATGTTCTCATGCAGCCTGATTATTACCCTTGCCCCCTGGGGCACTGCAGCTCAGCTTGGCAGGCAATTGTTTACATCAGCAGTTAAATCCATCACAAGTCATAAAAATTATAAGTTATAAATAAATGCTGTTTGACTGAGTAGCCCTTAGCAACATTAATTGCTGTTAATCTGCTTGGATTGGTAGAATTTCCATGTATTCACAATTTGAAAAAAACAGTTCAGTATTCAAATGGTATAGTACTGAAATAAAACAGATCCAGCGATTGGTTCATGTCTGATCATTGCAGTCAGATTTGAACATGTTTGCCACGAAACTGACGCCATCCTGACAATGTGATCAACTGATTAAAAGTTGCCTCCATAACTAGAGGGCGCTCAGTCACAAGACATGTTACTTGGTAGTCCAAACAGGTGCACTAGAATCAAGATGCCTTTACCAGGTCCCAAACAGAGAGTTAACTGTTAGAAGCTGGGGGGTGGGGGGGCTGAGCCTTGAAGAAAAAAGCTTCCTAGCAATGCACACTAAACATTTTAACAAGTCATTCCTGAAAGACAAAACATAAAATCTAAATAAGGAGCACAGATAAGGACTGAAAGAGGGGGACAGTAAAAACATATGTTTTGTTGATGCCAGGTACCAGACATATTTCCTGAACCTTAAAAGTGACTGTTCTCCTTTAGATCCCCTCAGTATTGTTCCAATAACAGTAGAAATTGCACAGAACGAACATGATTTGTCTAGAAGCTAATGAGCTGCTATGGACTGTGGGGACTCACATATTCAGAGCCATCTTCAAGTGCAGAAGGGGATATAGGAGCATTCAGCATCATCCCATGTAATCTGGCAGGGAAGCCACCTCTGAGTTAGGAAATACCTGGAGATTTGGAGGCAGAGCCTGTGAAAGGTGGAATTTTCAGATGTGATTGACATAGAGTCCACCTTCCAAGGCTGCTATTTTATGCAGGGGCACTGATCAATGTTGTCTGGAGATCAGTTATACCCAGGAGAACTCCAGCCGCCACCTGGAGGTGGACAACCCAATCCAACAGGCAGTATTTAGCTTGGTCAGGCCCAGCATAATTACTAGGAACTTGGCCTGGTCAACAGAGCCCTACTTGTGTTCAGGCTCTAGCTTTCAGTTCTGAGTATTCCTAACAAATCACCTTGCGCACAGGCAATTAGCATATTAAAAAGCAGAGTTCAGCTTAGCTTTTGCCATGGAATGTTGGTTTTCTACATGCAGAGGATTTTATCCCTGGGGGAGAATTCAAACATGCATCCTGGAGATTTGGGGATGGGGCCTTGGGAGGTCAGGGACCTCAGTGGTATGGCACCATACAGTCCACCCTCTAAAGCAGCCATTTTCTCCAGAGAAACTGATCTCTGTTGTCTGAAGATGAGCAGTACTTCTGGGTAATCCCCAGATCCCACCTGGTGGCTGGCATCCCTAGGACAGCCTGTAGCCTGAAATGATATAATTCAGGAAAAGTGTGCCCATTTCATTGCCTACCTAAAGTCTGAGTGCTCTGTATTCTACACTTACCTACTACTGAAATTCTAGTCAGTTGCAAGCCTAAAAGCCATTTTTGCTGGTGCAATCTTTTCACATGGCCAAAGATATCACAGCAAAATAAAGCAGAGAGTTTAACATTCTGTTCTTTTCATAGGAGGGTAATAAGTTGGTATAAAAGTATAACCTCTTAGTTTGAGCTTTAATTCTCACAACATCCTCCAAATGCCATCACTTTACTATGAACCAAAATAAAATAATGGAAGATATATAGTTCCTTGTAAGCTGAAGTCCTAGATCAAGATATTTTTATCGTGGAATGCTTCAGGCCCTCTGAAGATTGAACAAATTCTCCGTTGCCTCTTTGGCACACATACAGAATCAACAATCTCATTCTTGAGAAAGCCTTTGAATTTCTTTAACCCAAGGAGACATCGGTGGTGGCAAAACTTTCCAGGGCCTGGCTTCATTCGACTCCCTTTGCAGAACAGGTCTGTTAATTCCACTGAGGTCAGTTGCCAAATTGCCACTGACTTCAAAGGGGGCCTCTATTTCACCTTCTGATTTGGAATGTTAACATCTCTTCTTCCTCTAAAGCCTGCAGCTGTTCCATCCAGCTATGAAACTTTCCCATCACATCAAGCCTCCTAAGAAGACTCCAAAGATGACCAGCTGACCACCCCAGAACAAATTGTGTGCCCTGAACTCCTCCAACTACCTCTTTATTTTCTTCTCTTAACAAAAACGGGCTGTTTCTAGCAGTGAAGTGAGGGGACAGCAAAGGCAGGGTTCTTTTTCTTTGGTTCCCTCTCTTTTTAGCTGAGTTAGCAGAGCTGGGGAAATAAACCAGTTCTACACATGCAGAGTTGCAATCAGTACACTTTACTGCAACAAGATGGGAAGATGTGTAATTATTTGTAGGCTGTCAGTAGCAGAGACACCATCAGGTTATATCTAACTTACAGGAGGAGAGAGAAGGGAAAACGAGAGAAGCATTCAACAAGCTTTGAACAGGAGAAACTAGAGTTAGACAGGGCTAAAGACATCCCCAGGTTGGTATTTACATTGACGAAACTGCTCATATGGCTGTCACTTCTCCAACACTCTGAAGCTATGAGCTATGCTGGGATCTTCTTGCTCAACATTAACTGCTCCCTCGTACAGTGACTCATAAGGGTTGCTGATTTCGGCTCCAATGACATGTAGTGGCAGCAGCAGACCCGTTTGTTAAATCTGCCTCATCATGTATAAACCTGAGTGGTTTGTGCATTTCTTAAGCTATAAGGAGCCAGATGGATGAAATGTGCTTAGACCTTCCCCACACACCACTTGTCTCCCATAGTCTTCCCCGCTTCACTCACCATTGATTTCCTTCCTGTCAGACTCTCTTCCTGTATCAGAACTTAGCTGAGGAGAAAAATTATTGGGTTATAGACCCTAGGAAGGTAAGTCTCGGAAAGGGGAAAAGATACAGTACATACTCATGTGCTCCAATTGATCTTACTCATGGCAGCTCAGTAATCTGTTCTTCAAGGCTCTTTGTAAATGGTGGCTCCCAAGCAAGCACTTCTGAGCATGCAATACTGCTGTTGAACTCCTAGCTGGGAAGTACTCTGCGGAGAAGTCACTTTATATTAACCAAGGCTTCAATGCAGGTTCTAGATGCAGGTTTATTTGCATTAATGCAATGGTGTGTTTTCAGGGCTCCCAAGATTCTACAAGTTGCTGAAGCCATGTGTATGGATCATACATGGAAGTGTGGGCTCATGCCAGATGGTGGGACAGTACTCAGACACTATTCAGAAGCAGCCCCATAATATCTTTGGGTGGTCAGGAAAAGATGCCTTGACCGGTATGAACCAGTTCTCTTAGTCCAAAATTGAAAAATCAGAAAGAAAAAATGGTCCACATGTTCATGTCTTGTGTGGGAACTTCCAAAAGCATCTGGTCAGCCACTTCTTCCACAAAGTTTTTGGTCTTCTATTCTTAATGATTATGTTATTTTGAGTCAACAATGGGAGCAGCAACTGCAGGACTGGATCTGGGGTGGGGTGAGAGAGGGAGCAGCTGCTCTGGTGACTGGCTGAGGGGGGTGGTGACAGCCTACCTGACTGATCCCCCAAAACAAAACTGACCCCCAAGTACCTGCACACCAGATTGTGCATAGAGGGGAGAGAGGGGTAGGTAAACATGATACTGTCCTGATTTGATCACATCTTCCCCTTTGAATCACAATTGTATAAAAACTTTCTGAACCCAGCACAGGAAAGCAATTTTAAATACAAAATTTCTGTTATTATTTTTTAAAAGAAAACATTGACCAGCAGTCACCAAAGCTTAAAAATAAAATATAATAATGACACAATTGCTAATGTCATAAGAAAACCAATCACAATGGGCTGGTGCTTCCTCTTTAATAAAGCTACATCTTCTCTCAGCAACTGCATACAGTTCCAATCAATGTTAATGGAAGTTATGCAAGTGCATTAAGAGGATAATGTACCCCCCGGGTTGGTGACAAGCTTTCAAAGTAACTAGGGCTTCCCATAGGAAGTGAATGGGTCCTCCATTTCATGTTACAAAAGAGCTAGCTTGCTGTACAGTTGTGTAGTGCTAAGTTTTCAAAGTGACTTCATCCTGTCACTATTTTGTCAAAGCCAAGTGAGACTGCTCTGATAGTTTTAATAAATTTCACTCAATGCATTTGGAGAAAAAACCTTTTAAGTATTTGAAGTTCACTGGAAATAAGGTTTAAGAAAATATATTTTTGTGAAATTTACCAAAAAAACATGATCGCTTCAGGGCCTTGTGGCTGCTGTTGATGAAATTTTCTGTTATGAGTTGTGCTTAAAGCAATAGAACCAGTATGCCAAACTCTCCAGTCTTGATCTCAAGAAGTTTAGCAACCTTACCCAGATTCCCAACCTTCTCCTCTATTAGTTTTATTAGCTTACATTTTTATAAGTGTCAAACATGTAATTATTCATAGATAATTGATGAGATAAAGTAAAAGGATTATTCATTAACAATTCATAGAGGTCAACACAATTTATTATATTATTTAAAAGAGTTGTTGGTATACTATATGTACGTATATGTAAAGAAAAAAGTGTACTTGTGCCTCCCTTCATAAATATGTAGATCCACCCCTGAGCAACTGGCCAATAAAAAAATTAATTGATCTGTCAACCACTAGAAAAAAATTAGTGATTTTTTTTTGCAGAACATGCATTTTGTTTTATTCTATGTTCTATTAATGGATCTCTTTCCTTAGTAAGTTATTCAAGTGAAATATGCTCCCTTGAAATAAGCCATTATGAAACAGAAACAATTCCTATTATCTTATTACTGCAAGTTCACCATATAATTTCCTAGCTGCTGCCTAGAAAACCAACCTTTGCTCAAGCAGTTGCTGAAGTCTAGCAAACATGAACATGTGGAATGGTTGCAGTGAAGTCACTTACTTATCTGTATATTTCCTTTTTTGGATTTCTGGACACAAACAGCATTTAAAGTAAACTTCAGGCAGCAAGTCTAACCACAGCTACTGAAAAGCAAATCCCACCTATAAGACTTGTAGGAAAGATCTCTGGATCTGAAATTCCCAAATAGGCGGCTGGAGAAGCTCCCATGGATTGCAGGAATTTTTAAGTTGGGTGCCCCAAAATGAGTGAATGGAGCAAAGACTAGGAAGCAATCCTTCCAAATTTGGGGTTGCTTGAGAGGTACGTGAAGCACTGGACAGAGGTAAAATATCTTGGAGGAAGTTTCTGGAACAAGGAGACTAGTAGAGGAATCATGTCTGAGCACCCTCTTAGCTCCCAATGATCCTGCTCAGCAAAACACACTCTCTTGAAAGTACATAGCTGCAGTAAGAGTAGTTTGCTCTGGAATATTATTCCCCAGATAAGGAAATGCACTGCTACCCTGCAATGGAATGTAGCCAAAACCTTAATCTGGGGTGTGGCAATGCTAATTAGGGGTACTAAGCTTCTGAGGATCACATGGGTAAACCAGCTGTTTCACAAAGGCGTAAACAGATTCACCCAGAGTTAAAGCAGTCATGCAACTAAGGGAAGGAAAGTCACACCCAACAGTACACTTTGTGCTTTGAGACGTAGTCAGTAAGAATAAGGATACAATAAAATCCAATGACATTAGTAAAGACTCCTGCAAAATCTTTGGCAAACTTCCTTTAAAAGGTCACATTATTCCCCATGGTTCAAAAAAGTCATCTATTGCCAGGGGGACCTGAGGGCAGAAAAATACAAAGAACAAGACTGTGCAAAGAAACAAACTGTTATAACATCTGTGTTCTAGGGATGCCCCAGCAAGTCTCCAAGGTAAGAAGGGTAGTTCTGGCAGGGGGCCTGGTAGATATTAGATGACCAAATTTTAATGGAGACCTACCTGGTGGCGGCGGCGTGGCCTTGAATGGGTCATCAAGGTAGAAACCAGAAACCTCTTACCATTTAGACAAGCACTTCACCATTAATTATTTTCAAGAGAGGAAGAAAAACATTGATGGACCATTAAAAGGGATGTCTGAGGCAGGTTAGGTGGTGGGGTCCTAGGAATTGCTGTCTTAATCCAGCACTGCTGGGAAGGAAATATTGTCAGACAATATTGGGAGAGTTTTTTTAGTCCCAATTTATACCTGAGAAATCAGTCCCCATATAATCAGGGGGCTACATGCTAAGAATTCCCTATGGTTAGACAGTGCCTGCTATCATCATTAAACTGCTACTGATATGATTACAACACTCTCTGATATGACTACAGAACATGCAAAAGCCCCAGCTGTATTTTTATGTCACCACTCAGTTTTCCATCAGTTTCCTGCCATACATTTCATTTCCTCACAATCTTCCTGCCTGTTGCTATCAGCTAAATGTCATTTCTTTATACTAGATTGACAGACAGATGCACAAAAGTGACAAAAAAACAAAACAGGCCACAACAGAAAAAAAAAAGCAGAGGCATTTTCCGGCTTTTCCTTCTTTTCTGTGAAGTCAAGTCTAAAATATCTGTAATCGGGTGTGTGTGTGTGTGTGTGTGTTCCTTCTGTCTCTATCTTCAGTATCCCATACCCTCGATTTACTTTGAACTCCTTCATTATCATGATTATTCAGAGTAGATGAAATGTACACTAAAAGCATAAACAAATTTAGGAACAGAGGCCACCTGTGAACTTTGCAGAATCAAGAAAGCTGCCAGAGCTTGCTCTCATGGAATTATTTTCGACATGTGAATATGTATTTTTATGAATATGTATTTTTACATGCATTTTGCGAAATCTTCCCAGTCTTGGGGGTGGTGACTGTAAGTCATTCTGACTAGACATGGTGCAGCGGGGCCTCTTAGTAAGATCAGACGATGATTAATAGGGCGTACTGCTGAGAGATGCCCCAAAACAGTTTCCACATAAACCACAAAGATGGAAATCCCAGTGATGCTGCTAAAACTTTTACTATTAGCATGAACCGTTCTGAAATTTAATTCAAAGGCAATTTCAGTGTAATCCCAAGCAAATCTACTCAAAGCCCTACTCCAGAAGGAAGTGGAAGAGATATAAAGAGAAATTATATAGGAAAAATCTATTATGGATTTCACCTCATGAGGCTTTATTTAGAGTTGGTGGGTGTAGCAGTTGTGAGGCCTCCCCTTGATTTCTAACCCTAACATGCCGTTAAATGGCTTTTTAAAGTTGCATTCACTGTAAATCTTTTTTAACATGTAAGGACATATTGGATATCCACAAATAAAATGAAAATGAAGAATAGAGAAGAAATACAAAGAAGAGAATGTAAGTGGTTCTTATACATCCAATTAAAAAGAGATTTAAAACAGATTTTTTAAAAGAGCAATTTGAAACTTTAGATTCAGAATTAGAAACATGTTATGCAAAAAAGAAAATCTTTTAATTTCTCATACTTAAAACCTTTTATAAAAGTTAGAGACAGAAATGGAAGTGATTAAAAACAGTATGATTAAATGGACCTGGGACATAATATTTTGTTAGAAGACTGAGAAAGATTGTGGACTAAAAGTATAAAATTTACCTTAGGTATAAATTGAAAGGAGAATTTAAATTAAAAAAATTTATAGAACTTATGTCACACCGAATAAATTAGCACAGATTTGTAAAGAAATCTCTGCTAGAAATGTTCCTAGGAAATTGGTTCTTTTTACCATGTACAGTGGTCATGTAGAAAGATACATACGTATATTCTGGGTAGAGATTGCAGAAGAAATGGAAAAGATTCTTAAACTTAACATAGCTTTAAAACCGGAATTATTTCTGTTGAATATGATAGAGAATAAGTATAGGAACCATGAAGTACTTTTGATGTATATGTTTACAGTTACAAAACTGGTAATTGCTCTAAAATGGAAAGGATACAAACTACCAACAAAAAAAGAACAAATTGAGAAATTGAAAGATTTAGCTGAAATTGACAAATTAACAAATAGAATAAGAAGACAAGACCCAGACAGGAAACCATTTATGACCTACCTGATGAAATGTAAAAAAGATTGGTTAGCCATAGGCTTTATACATTAGACAGCTCTATGTAATTTCAATTGTACTAGGAATAGAATACTATTATAAGCATATTAATATGATGAAACTAAGTAAGTGAGGGCATAGAGGAGATCAATCCTGTTTTTATGAAGAAATGGAAAGTCTTTGGCCCACTCTGCATGGGGCAATAAACACGGGCTTAGAAAGGGGAAAAAACATTGGGGGGCACTTCGCACAGATCCCGCCCCTAAAGCAAGTCTGCCCCATGTTATTTCCCAAACCGGTTTTTTTTAGAATCGCGCTGTTCGTGAATCTTTTGAAAAATCCCTGGTTGCAGCTGCTTGCAAGAGAATAGCCAGGCAGGAGGTGCTTTATTTGCCTCTCTTTTCCTTAAAAAAATTTTTTTTGCAGCTTACATCTGCGTAGCCACACAGGTTCAGATGGTCGTACTGTGGTATCGTGAAACATCAGCATGGCTGTGGGGGTTCATTTGTGCATGCCTGCATAGCTACGCACCAGTGGGAGGTAAATAAAAAACAGGTGCCCCTCCATGCAAAGGTGTGACAGCAACACCGATTGTTTCCATGGGCTCCAGTCGCTGCCTGCACAGATACGTACAAAGAAAACGGGTTATTTTATTCTGACTGCAACCTGCTATACATTTATTGTGTGGAGTAGGCCTTCGTATTTAGGATAGATAATTTGTTAAAATGGAAATATAAAGTTGACACTGTATTTTAAAATTGCATATTAATAAAGATGTGAAAGCAAAAAAGCCCTACTCCAGTTTATGCAGTGAAGCTTACTCCCCAAAAAATGTTGGCTCTGTTTATTTCCTTTATTTAATAACAGAACCAAAAGTTTGGCTGACACTATATATGCCTGGAACCATTAAACAACGACGTAGTGCATTTTGTTAGCACTTAACAAGGTGCTCAATGGTAAAAATGTCATCAATAGAAAATCAAGGCGTAGCAACTGTAAAGAATGTTTATTGGTCTGCGTTTCCCTAAAGAACTGTGGGAATTATAGTTTTGTGATAGTAATGAGACATCTGTGCTAGTGATTGCTGGCCATTTCACATGTGTCTTTACAAGAACAGCTTTCTTTCTTCCTACTAACATAAAGTTGCCATATTTAAGTTCTCCATATTGTGGTAACATAATTTATTAAAACTGTTTGCTCATTATGCAAATCAAGAACATTAATTGTTGTATTTACCCATGCTTTGCATCTCTGCTGTTACCGGTAAATACCACAACAAAGGCCCTTTCCGCACGGGCCAATAAAAGTGGGGGAAGGGCGGGTTACATGAACCCGCTCTTGCCCCAGCCCCTTCGCCCAGCTGGCTGTCCCATGGACAACCAGCATGTTGGCCGGGGCGTACGCCTTCACATGGAGGTGTGGGTTTCTTTTCCTTTTCCTTGTTTCCCTCCCTGCCTGCAAAGGACAGACCCTTCCCCCCGGGTCATGAAATGACTCATTTCCCTTGCATGGCTCTGCAGATGTGTGCCGGGGAAGGGGTTGTTGAGAATCACGCTTTGTGCAATTCTTGTGTTTTAATGTTGCTCACAGCCGCGGCCCTTCACTTGGCCACAGCTATCAGGCACGTTAAAATGAAAGAATTGCACAAAACGTGACTCTCGTGTAACCCGCCATGCGGCCAATAGTGTGGGTGAGGGGTGGGTTAGACCCATGTTAGCGGCAGGAACCATGTGAAGTTCCCACCCAACATGTTTTTTTTTTGCCATGGTTATCCCAGGTTTTTTGCCCGTGCGGAAAAGGCTTAAGTTGGGAAAGGACTATCAATAGCATCTCTTTAGCTAACCATTTGTTTGTGCTATGGTTTGCTCAGGTTCTAACATAACATCCCACTGGAAAAGAACATTAAAAGGCCTATAGTGTCAGAGGTATTGTTTTCAATCTGCTGTAGAACAGCGAGATTAGAGTCCAGTAGCAGCCTAGAGACCTACAAGATTTTGATAGTATAAGTTTTGGAGAGTCAAAATTCCTTTCATCAGATAAAAAGTCTATATCATTTCACCACCACCACCACCACCTCCTCAACAAAGACAAGTGATTTCATAGAATGTAAGAAATTAGGAATTGCCTTACTGGGTCTGGCTTAATGTTCACTTTATCCAGCATTCTGAGTTTAAGGTGCCCCTGGACTTTTGTTTTATTTGGCCCTACCAAACTAACACAGCTACCCCTTTGCTATCATGACAGAACAACCCAGGCTGTTTTTTTTTTGTCACTAGTCTGCTAAATGCTGAGCTCCTACTTGTAAACACAGAGGTTCCAATTTTAGCTACTATTCTATCATAACTGTTCTATTTCTGAAGATGAGCAATTGCTAAATCATAACTATTGACCATATACAGGTCTGTGTTGTCAGACATTTACCAGACTTTCCTCATTATCCAAGCTGCTGTCTTACTGATTCTTTTTGTTTGAAGAATGTTGTCTAGCAGAGAGGCTGGGGAAATAGACATTCAAAACAACACCTCACTGAATCCTTCTTGATCTCACCTCTGTGTTATATAAGTCACTGATGGAAGAGAAAGGCAATGATTTCTATTGATTTATTAATTATATTGATTTATTTACTTCATTTATTCTCCACTTTTCTCCCCAGTGGGGACCCAAAGCAGCTTACATTGTTTTTGTTTCCTCTATTTTATCTATAATACAGTTTCTAGTTGAATCTGTTATAGATTTTGTGTTATTTTGCATGGAATCACATGCTAGTGTTTCAGACATTATATGTAGATATTTTGGAAATACATGAATATGTAACTTTGTTATGGTCTGAGAAGCATTTCTAAAGGGTTATAATGAATAATGGTTGGTTTTCAGAGGACACAAAGGGCAGAAAAGAAATGTCTGTAAAGACAACTCATAACTCTAAAAACCTAAGGCATTATTTGTATCATTGAGGCAACACCCACCTTGGATGAGACTGAAAGGGAATGGCTTGGTTGTCAATAGATAGATTTGAGTCCAGTAGCAACTTAGAGACCACCAAGATTTTCAGGGTATGAACTTTCAAGAGTCAAAGCTCCCTTCATCATATACAAAAGAGAGCTTGAAAGCTTATACCTGAAAACCTTGGTGGTCTCCAAGGTGCTACTGGGAATGGCATCCAAACCTGGAAAGCTGGAAGCCCTGCGTAGTGAACCACATTCGCCTTACACTGCAATCCATGTTCCTTTGGATCCAGTTTGCCGTGGTACGAGACATCCGAATTGGGACAATGAATTGCCACACCCAAATGGCTCATCATGTGAGGCCAGTTTAAAGGATCCTTGAAGCAGCAGCCCAGATGCATCCTTCAGCCTTCGTGCTGCTGAAGTCAAGCAACAGTCTTGAAGAATGTGCGTTCTGCAGGCTAGGCTTTATGCACTGCATATTTCAAAGCCAGACATAACCTCTCCTTGATATATTCCAAATAGTGCTTTTTTCCTTGTTTGTTCTCTGTAAAACTTTCACCCTTCAGTCCAGCAGCTGGTATTTGGGGGCATTTCATGGTACCAAGTTCTTTCTTCCCCAAAGCATCTCCTCCCTAAAGCAAAATGCCAGTCTAGCCTTTCCTCCACCTCATTGAAGTGGGTGATGCTTCAGAAGACTCCAGGAGGCATCACCTTTGGGAATTAAGGAAACACCCATTTGGGAACTGATAACACAACCATGGGAGGATTCTTGGTTTGCAACATCCCTATGTTTTGAGAATGCCCCTCTCATGGTACCCATTTTGTGATTGGCCCCTCCTCCCATGTAGCCATTTTTAGTGGCACCCATTAATTTTACTCAAAGTTCCAAAAGTGCCCACAGGCTTAACAAGTTTAGGGACCCTGCACAAAGATATATAAGAGCATTTACAGGAGAACAAGGACGCCCATATCCTGCAAAAATTTGTTCTAGTATGCACTGTCAATCACATTAGTGTTCCTTTACACATGACTAAATATATGGTTTCAATTACTCAAGTGTAAGTTTGCAGCATTGTGTCTAGGAATTATAAGGCCCTGAGTTAGAAAGATCTTACTTCTAGAGGTCATTCCTGTCCCTTCAGCAGAACAATGGGTGCTATAATGAATGTTCATTAACATGAATATATTGATAATAATAACAACTGTTCATGCAACCAGACAGGCTTTCCTCAGCTCCGCTTAAATTATTCATCCTTATGGCGCACAGATTTTAGAGGATTTATGTTTCCGAATATAACAGGATGGAGTCTGTTCTTAGCATCTGGAGTCCAAAGAAAAATTGCCTTTAAAAATATCCCTCATCTGATGCAGGAGAATAATCAAACTTCATGAAGTGAAGGTACAATTTATATAAAACAGGAAGGTTACAGCCAGAATCTTGTATTCTTCATTATAACATATTTTTGTCTGAATGTCATCTTGTATATATATTTTTGGATTCTCTATCTCCTTCAGTGAGAAACATAGATTATTTTGGGAACCAAATAAAATTATTCCAGATTCAACATTAAAGTTAAACTATACAATTTTTGTAAACAGAATCACGTGAAGCGACTGCACAGTTTTAAGGATAGGCTTTTGGCTCATGGAGTTTCTTCTTATACACAAATTCACAGAACCCTCCATTAACAGATCATACTTAACTGCTGACATGAAACACTCATGTATACATTTAGATGTGTTATTTTCTGCCTAGATGCGTCCATATGGGTATATGGCATATATATAGCTGTCATATCTTATTGATTAATTAAGTTACACACTGATGAGAGAAAACTGCTTTATTTAATAGCAGCATTTTTCATACAGCAGGGGTAAATTTTCAAAGTGAGGCTCAGAAAACCCTCCCGCAAATGTACAACCCTGCAAACATCACTCACTCCCACCACCATTTTAGCCATTATCACTAATACAAACTGTGACTGAGTTTCTTTACAATAATTATTTTTTTATTTGCATATACGGACCACAGACCAAACTGTGTGCACTCAAAGTAAAGGTCCAGAGTCAGAGCACATCTTAGTAATGCTTTTAAGGGGAAATTGCTTAATTTAAACACACACTCTCATAAAACCCATTTCAAAAGGTGGTCCTTGTCTCCTTCCATGGGAAGCCTCTATGACACTGCTTCTTTTAATCACAACTTATTCAAAACACTCCGGGACTACACACAGATTTTGTTTCAGCCGAGTGGATAATTTAGGATTAGTGTTCATTCCAAAAGCCTCTAAGGGTTAGTGCACAAATGTTTAAGTCTACATGGCCCCCTGTCCCAGGTGAATGTTATATGGGCTGGTTCTGGGAGCTCCCTACTGGAAAGTCAATTCCCAGTTGGTCATGGGTCTAATTTGGATCAGAACCATGGTGCACAAGAAATGGTTTCAGTTTTCCTCACCATGTCATTTTTCTGATCTGAAATAGTCACAGGGAGTTATTAATTGCCCTCTGGGAAAACTCACATGTACTAATGGTAAGACCCTACTTACTTCCTGCTGCATTGACAGCTGGTGGAAAGAAATTTTGTTTAAAATTGCCATAAGCTGACACCATTATAGCACTTCTGGGGAAAACCTGAAAGTGACCTCTGTCAGCTCTAAAATCACCAGTAACTCATTTATAGCAGACAGAGGTCACTTTCAGATTTGCCCTGAGGTCTCACAATGCTGTCAGCTAATTTTTTAAAAAAATTCAGATTGGGGAAATGGCACGGTGGAAGGTAGATACAGTTCATTCTCCTTGTGTATCCTCATTCCAACTGGAACCTCAGTCATGGATCTTGCCCACTGTGTTCACAATGTGGACTTTGTAATCATTCTTTGTATGTTAGAAGGCAGGCAATGCTTACTGCAAAATGCATAGTAAGGAATGAATGCATAGTAAGGAAGGTTAATGAAAACCAATGGTGTTAATTATGTATGAACTTTTGAACTCATGGAGCTGCCCTACTCTGAGTCAGACTTTTGGTCTGTCAGGGTCAGTATTGTCAACCCTGATCAGCAGTTCTCCAGAGTCCTGGAAAGAAATCTTCAACTCACTATCTGGTCCTTTTAACTGGTAGGGATTGACCTGGGGCCTCCTGTATGAAAAGTGGGTGCTTTAACACTGAATCATCACCACCGATAATGATTTTTGAAACAACAACCTGTAAACCACATCCATGGACTCATGAAGGGGGAGAGGGAGAATTGGTCAGAGTTCTTGTACTTATGACTGTGTTGTAAACCACAAGCTTAGTGACCAACCTATTGTCCATCATTACCTTTGGTTTGGCTGCCATACTTAAAACACGTGATAACTCATGAATCTCTATACTGACCAGTCAGCTTGTTTTTTGTATTGGTAATTTGTGATAATTGTAGAATGCTTTCCTTGTAAGCAGCCTTCAGCAGGACTCTGGAGAGGTGGTATAAAAGAATACTGAAATAATAATACAGTTCACGACAGAAGCAGGACCATTCATTGACCTTTCATACATAGTTCTATTTACAGACAAGTCTGCTGTGATATGGGACCAGATCATTCAAAATGACAATGACATTACTTAGGAAACACTTGAACTGCTGTGTTCTTTGGCCGTATAAATCAAAGTTCCAACAGGCACGTTTATGATAATTCTGTGCATTTCCTTGAACATGCCAGATGGCATGTAGAAGCAGCTCAGTGAATACAGAACAGAGGTTTTCAAGTGCTGAATCCATTAACAAGGGCCTCTCACCCCATACCAGCTAAGGGTATCTACTAGGGTTGCCAACTTTGAGTTGACAAAGTCCTGGAGACTTGTGATGGAGGGTCTATAGTGGGGTATAATACCATGAAGGAGGAGGAGGAGGAGGGAGGAAGAGTTTGGATTTATATCCCATCTTTCTCTCTTGAAAGGAGACTCAAGGCGCCTTACAAACTCCTTTCACTTCCTTTCCCCACTCAGACACCTTGTGGGGTAGGTGGAGCTGAGAAAGTTCTGAGAGGATTGTGACTCGCCCAAGGTCACCCAGCAGGCTTCCTGTGTAGGATACTGAGCACTGTGTAGGTGTGAGGAAACAGATCCAGTTCACCAGAAAAGAGTCCACGCTCATGTGGAGGAGTGGAGAATCAAACCTGGATATCCAGGTTAGGGTCCACTGCTATTAACCACTACACCCTCCATTTTCTCCAGGTGATTTCTGTAGTCTGGAGATCAATTGTAATTCTAATAGTTCCCACGTCCAATTCTAGGATCCATACATTAAAAAGTCTCAAGGAAATGGAAGGAAACCGGCTATTCTGAGAAAGTATATCCTGCTTTGTTAGCTAGTTGCAGGGGGTGGGGGGGCCATTATTAAAAAACAGCCTGTTCAGCCCCTGGTGGTGAAATAGCCTTCCCACACTGCTTTCTAATGAGTCCTTTTGACTGATGAAAGAAGTAACCCTGACAGGCTCCAGATGGTGCTGTCATCATCATAGGCCCTCCACATTTGCAGCCAAACTCTGCTCTGCCTGAAGCCAAAGGGAGCCCTGCTGTTGTTACTGTCAGAAACAAAATCAAGACCTTAGAGAATTCTTAATAATATCAGAGGGCCCTGGAGATTTGACAGAGTAAGTGGTAAGGAAACTGAAGTCCCTCAAAAGCTACTTTGCAAGGGAGAACATCCTGT